>NC_036862.1:36379959-36384115 GCF_002910315.2 Salvelinus sp. IW2-2015
AGTGGGGGGATCCAGAGCTGGTCTACAGTACAGACAGTGGGGTGGCGTCCAGAGCTGGGTCCTACAGTACAGACAGTGGGGTGGATCCAGAGCTGGGTCTACAGTACAGACAGTGGGGTGTGATCCAGAGCTGGGTCTACAGTACAGACAGTGGGGGGGTCCAGAGCTGGGTCCTACAGTACAGACAGTGGGGTGGATCCCAGAGCTGGGTCTACCAGTACAGACAGTGGGGGGGTCCAGAGCTGGGTCTACAGTACAGACAGTGGGGGGTCCAGAGCTGGGTCTACAGTACAGACAGTGGGGTGGATCCAGAGCTGGGTCTACAGTACAGACAGTGGGGGGTCCAGAGCTGGGTCTACAGTACAGACAGTGGGGTGGATCCAGAGCTGGGTCTACAGTACAGACAGTGGGGGTCCAGAGCTGGGTCTGCAGTACAGACAGTGGGGGGGTCCAGAGCGCTGGGTCTACAGTACAGACAGTGGGGTGGATCCAGAGCTGGGTCTACAGTACAGACAGTGGGGGTGGATCCAGAGCTGGGTCTTACAGTACAGACAGTTGGGGTGGATCCAGAGCTGGGTCTACAGTACAGACAGTGGGGGGTCCAGAGCTGGGTCTACAGTAACAGACAGTGGGGTGGATCCAGAGCTGGCGTCTACAGTACAAGACAGTGGGGGGGTCCAGAGCTGGTCTTACAGGACAGACAGTGGGGGCCAGAGCTGGATATACAGTACAGACAGTGGGGGGATCCAGAGCTGGGTCTACAGTACAGACAGCTGGGGTGGATCCAGAGCTGGGTCTACAGTACAGACACGTGGGGGGATCCAGAGCTGGGTCTACAGACAGAACAGTGGGGGTCCAGAGCTGGGTTACGTACAGACAGTGTGGGGGGGGGGGGAATTCAGAGCTGATAGCAAAGAGGAGGCAGATTATTATCTCCCTGGTGTCTGTGAGCTACTGCGGGGCTAGTGGGTGGAGGGGTGAGGGGGACTCTGCAAATTTATTATCCTCCAGCCAATTAACAGGAAACGTTGTGGTGCTCCTTGATTATGGGATGTTTAAAAATGGAAGAGATAAGAGACTGAGGCTGAGCCCCCAGATGTAATAGCCCTTCCTCTGGTAGGCAGTAAGAACTGGCTGCAGGCGGAGGGAGATAGCAGGTGCACCGATAGGTCTTTCCCAGTCAGACGAGTTGAGCCAGACAAGGCAGCCCTGCACTGATCCACTGGTGATAAAAGCTGTCAATCAGGGCCTTGTACTTGATTAATTAATAACATGGACATTAAGGAGAGATGAGGTCAAACGTTTAGAACTTATAGGAGGGGAACAAACGATTCATGGCAGGGGCAAATTGTATCATGTCAGATGACGTCACTCCTATGTAACGCTCGTCCCTCAAACCGATCTGACGTGAGACAATGGGGAGAGAGATGGAATAGAACTCAGTGTCAGCTAACGACACAAAGGAAGAACCATGGCAGCTAGTTCAACCCTATCAGGGAGGTAAGTGTTCCCTATAAATCAGATGATTTGATTGGCTGGCTGGCTGGCCCTGGTCAATGTTTGCTATTGGGTCAAGGTCAGAGAGAGACTGTCAGTGTCTCGTGGCTCCGTTCAGACAGTCTGAGAGGGATCTGTCAGTGTCTCGTGGCTCCGTTCAGACAGTCTGAGGAGGGATCTGTCAGTGTCTCGTGGATCGTTCAGACAGTCTGAGGAGGATCTGGCAGTGTGTCTGGCTCCGTTCAGACAGTCTGATGAGGATCTGCAGTGTCTCGTGGATCCATTCAGACAGTCTGAGGAGGGATCTGTCAGTGTCTCGTGGCTCCGTTCAGACAGTCTGAGGAGGGATTCTGTCAGTGTCTCGTGCTCCGTTCAGACAGTCTGAGGAGGGATCTGTCAGTGTCTCATGGATCCGTTCAGATAGATCCTCTTCCAGTAGAGACAATGTGGAGCTGGTCAGACAGAGTCCCAGTAGAGACACTGTGGAACTGGTCAGAGAGAGTCCCAGTAGAGACTGTGAAGCCTCTGCCAATTCTCTCCTAAGAGGCGCCTTCCTTTCTTCTGTCCTCCTAACTGCCCTGCAATTCAGAGAACAATGTGCTGCCATTACCTTGAGAGAGCTGCAGTAGGCTACACTTCAGCACTGTTTTCCTTTTTCCTCCTCCACTTAAACATGTGCAGAGGGTCTAAATGATTTACCATCAGGTATCCTTTCCTACAGCCCTGCTGCAGCTCCATGCCTTTTATTCCCCAGTGCTGTAGGAAGATGGGAGGGGGAGGGGATGGGCATGTCACTCAGTCTCTAGCTGACTTTGAAATRGCTGTGTAATACTCACCCCGTGTTGAAGAGCTTCAAACACACACGTGATGTCAAACACACATTCAACCACAGGTTCACTTACACACATAGACTTTACCTCTCAAAACACCTACAAAAAGGAGAACATGTATGACATTCCCATTTAATCCCTATTTTGGTGGCAGACGTACATGTCCACCAAACTTCAGACAARACTGGGATGAAAGTGAGAAAGGTGAAGTTCATAGGAAGACCCTTTAGAGAAGGGGGTGGCAGGTAGCTTAGTGGTTAGTGCGTTGSACTAGTAACCGAAAGGTTGCAAGATCCAATCCCCGAGCTGACAAGGAAAACATCTGTRGTTCTGCCCCTGAACAAGGCAGTTAACCCACTGTTCCTAGGCCGTCATTGAAAATAAGAACTGACTTGCCTAGAGGGGGGGGAATCATAAGAAAAGCCTTTAAAGAAGGTCATAGGAATAACCTTTAGAGAAGGTCGTATGGCCTTTAGAGAAGGTCATCGGAAGCATCTTCTTCGGGATCGATGTCCCGTCCACGGGACGGTTGAGCTAATGTAGGCTAATGCGATTAGCATGAGGTTGTAAGTAACAAGAACATTTCCCAGGACATAGACATATCTGATATTGGCAGAAACCTTAKATTCTTGTTAATCTAACTGCACTGTCCAATTTACAGTAGCTATTACAGTGAAAGAATACCATMCTATTGTTTGAGGAGAGTGCACAATTTTGTACATGAAAAGTTATTATTAAACAAATTAGGTACATTTGGGCAGTCTTGATACAAAATATTGAACAGAAATGTAATGTTTCATTGGATCCYTCTAAAACTTTGCACATACATCTAAATTGCACCTGGACTGGAAAATACATTATGGCCTTTCTCAAGCATTTTAAAGATGATGGTACAAAATMTTCTATGTATTATCTTTTASCAGATCTATTGTGTTATATTCTCCTACATTGCTTCCACATTTCCACAAACTTTGAAGTGTTTACTTTCAAATGGTACCAAGAATATGCATATCCTTGCTTCAGGTCCTGAGCTACAGGCAGTTAGATTTGGGTATGTCATTTTAGGCGAAGATTGAAAAAAAGGGGTGGATCCCTAAGAGGATCTATTAGTTCTAATTAGAGAAGGAAATATAATGGAAAAGAGTATACTGCAAGTATGGCCACTGCAGTCCCAATAGCGTGGCATGTTTAAATGTAATTAACTATTCATATACCTAGTGATCTAAAGCTACTGCAGCATAATCAGGAAGAAGAATAGAATGGGGGAAACGCAGAGCTGGAAGGCAGGGGAATTACAGTAGAGACTGACTAACCAACAGGAAGTGGTCGGTGGGTCAGGGGAATTACAATAGAGACAGACTAACCAACAGGTAAAACAGTGGTGTGGGTCAGGGGAATTACAGTAGAGACAGACTAACACAGGTACACAGTGGTCGCTGGTCAGGGGATAGTTACAGAGAGACAGACTAACCAAGCAGGGAACGTGGTCCGTGGGTCAGGGATACAGTAGAGGACAGATAACAACACAGGGTAACAGTGTTGTGGGTCAGGGGAATTACAGTAGAGACAGGAACTAACGTACAGGGGTAACAGTGGTTGGTGGGTCGGGAATTACAGGATGAGACCGACTAAACCAAACAGGTAACAGTGGGTTGGTGGGTCAGGGAATTTACAGTAGGAGCAGACTTAGACCAACAGGGTAAGCAGTGGTTGTGGGTCAGGGGATTTACAGTAGAGACAGACTGAACCAACAGGTTAACAGTGGTTGGTGGGTTCCGGGAATTACACGTAGAGGACAGACTAACCCAACAGGGTAGAGTGGTCGTTGG
>NC_036862.1:36384140-36385613 GCF_002910315.2 Salvelinus sp. IW2-2015
ACTACCAACAGGACACCCGGTACAGGTCTGGTGACGGCAGGGGAATTACAGTAGAGACAGACTAACCAACAGGTAACAGTACGTTGTGGGTCAGGGAATTACATAGAGACAGACTACCACAGGTACCAGGGTGCGTGGTGGCAGGGAATTACAGAGAGACAGACAACCAACAAGTGGTCCGTTGGTCCGAGGATTACTAGTAGGACAGATAACCAAAGTCATCTGAGGTAACAGTGTTGGTGGTCGGGAATCTACAGTAGAGACAGGAACCTAAACGTTCAACATGGGTAACAGTGTTGTGGTCAGGGGAAAATCTACAGGTAGAGACCGACTAACACCAACAGGTAACCCAGTGGGTCGGCTGAGGTCAGGGAATTACAGTAGACAGACTCATACCACAGGAGTAAGCGATCTGGTGTGGTCAGGCGGAATTAAGTAGAGACGACTGAACCAACAGCCGTCCTAACAGTGGTTGGTGGTCCGGTGGGTCAGGGGAATTACAGTAGAGACAGACTAACCAACAGGAAGTGGTCATTGAGTCAGGGGAATTACAGTAGAGACAGACCAACCAACAGGGTAACAGTGGTTGGTGAGTCAGGGAATTACAGTAGAGACAGACTAACCAACAGGGTAACAGTGGTTGGTGAGTCAGGGAAATTACAGTAGAGACAGACTAACCAACAGGAAGTGGTCGTTGGGTGTGTAAAAGAACAGGAAGAACAGTATAAAAAGGCTTTTCTCATGCGCGCCATTATAACAGACACAATGAAATATTCATCTGTGATCAAGCTGACCTATTTAGTCTTCCACCTTCTCCACTCACTGACTGGTCACTCACCGCCTGTCACTATGGATGTATGGAGAATGGTTTTACACACACTGGCTGTATCTGAAATGAATCACTCTTTCACTGCATTATATTCCCMGGCATTTTGTATGCTGCAAAGCTGCAGTGCAATTGGAAAACATAGAATAACACAGTGATTGGTATATCAAGGTTCCACATCTTTATGATATTGGTTTCTATTCGTTCCTATGTACTGTAGAGCGTAACGCTGGCATTCTACAGAGTATAACCCATAGGACTGACTGAGGTATTTCAGCATATTACTATATAACACTGCATGCCACTGTACATGTCCTGTTCTACAGGAAAATGAGGCATCATCCGAGTCACCTGTTGTACTAAACTATACAGGTACATCTGTTCCTTCATCTGTTCATTTATACTGTCCTCTCAGCTGCTGTTGCACAGTAAGTTGTCACTGAGCAGCACAGATTTGTGTCGTGTGTAATCCTTCTGTACTTGATGATCTTCCTTAATCAGAACGCTGTTCCAATATGCTAATTGCATGTTTCCTCATTACCAATGCACTTTGATTGCAAAACCATTTAGTCACCATTATTAATGAACCGAAGCGGCGTTGTCTGTACTGCATTATCCAGGTTGTCTGTACTGCATTATCCAGGTTG
>NC_036862.1:36391873-36399534 GCF_002910315.2 Salvelinus sp. IW2-2015
CTCTTCTCCCCTCTCTCTCCCTCTCTCTCCCTCTCTCGCCCTCTCTCCCTCTCCCTCTCTCTCCTCTTCCTCTCTCTCCTCTCATCTCTCTCCCTCCTCCCTCACCTTCCCTCGCTCCCCCCTCTTCCCTCTCCCCTCTCCCCTCCTCTCCCTCTCCTCTCTCTCCCTTCCTCTCTCTTCCCTCTCTCTTCTCTCCCTCTCACCTCTCTCTCTCCCTCTTCCTCTCTCCTCTCTCTCTCCCTCTCTCTCCCTTCCTCTCCCTTCCCCTCTCTCCCTCTCCCTCCCTCTCCTCCTCTCCCTTCCTCTCTCCTCCTCTCTCTCTCTCTCTCTCCTCTCCCCATCCTCCTCTCCCTCTCTCTCTCTCTCTCTCTCCCCCTCCCCTCCCTCTCCCTCTCTCCCTCTCCCTCCCTCTCCCTCTCTCCCTCTCCCTCAGTAAAGCTGTCAGATCAGGAAAGAAAGTATGGCACCTGATTTCCGACCCTACAACATTCCTATCCATGCTAATTCTAATGTCCTCTCACCCCTAATCAAGTGTAAGTGTGCGCTGGATCATTAATGTGAGCTGACAGTCTATCACAGTGCTGGTTCCTTAGCTGAGTGGCCAAGGCAAATCGCTGGCTGTTGTCTCTGTTGATGGTTCCCCACAGCGCAGGGCTGGAGGAGAGTGGTGAGGAGGTGACATTTATAAACCACACCAGCCCTCTGCTGTCTCCACGAGCTGTCATCTGACAGAAGGCAGCTGTGTCCAACCGTGCTTCAGCCTTCTCTGTGAGCCAGGCACGTGCAGAGATAGAGGTCTGCCTGAGCACCTGTCCTTTTGTCCTTCTATGAGAAAAGTGCCCTTTCAGGTTGGTGGTGTTATTTAATTATTAAATATTTAATGAACTTTAATCTATTTTCTCTCTTATTATTTAAATTAACTTTATTCAAACTAGTTAATTTCACATTTTTGAATGTTGGAAAATGCCCCCTCCCCTGCTTCTCTGCCCGGGTTGGCTCATTCACAGGTCCAACTGAGTCTTGTTTATAGATGCAYATGTGAAAACATTTTGTCTCCAACTATCGAAAACACTATAAACACAAAATGAATTAGATAGAAATAGAGATGCAAGGCCTCCAAAGTGGCACAGCGGTCTAAGGCACTGCATCACTACAACCTGGGGTTTGATCCCAGGCTGTGTCATTACCGGCCGTAACCGGGAGTCCCATAGTGCGGTCCACAGTTTGCCCAGCATCGTCCGGGTTAGGGGAGGCGCCTGCAGGCTGACTTTGGTCATCAGTTGAACGGTGTTTCCTCCGACACATTGGTGCAGCTGGCTTACGGGTTATGTAAGCGGGTGTTAAGAAGCTTGGCAGGTCATGTTTCAGAGGAAGCATGATCTGACCTTCACCTCTCCTGAGCCTGTTGGGGAGTTGCAGCCATGAGACAAGATTGTAATAACCAAATTGGGGAGAAAAAGGGGGTAAAGAATATTGAAAAATAAAAAGAATACAGATGCAAAGTTGTTGGGAGGTCATAAAACTGGCTTGGATTACACTCAGAAATGGCCAACAGAGACCAGAAGGAGCGGTGGGGTATGATCTGTGACATTTAAGGTGCGGTGAAGGTGAGGACGGAGCCAGGGTAGAGTGCGGAGTGACAGGTGATAAATACCAGCAGCACTTATTCACCACACTGATCTGAAGAAATGATTCCAAGCTCATGTCCCTGGGCACCCTCCCCCAGCTCTCGTCCCAGCCCCCTGACCCTGCCCTTCTCCCCAAAATGAGCTTTTCACCTTTAATTAGCCCATGTCTGGTTCTGCTCACCGTCCACAGCGTATTGCTGCCTATACCCATTAACACTAAAAACCTGTTTGGAGAAAACAAATGACTTCTGCCTCCTTTTCTGAAGTGSGTTTAACAATGTCCTCGAGCCACCGTTTTCCATRGTGTGAGGAAGTTTCGGCAAACAAGACATCCATCAAATTGACAGACAAAACAAATTACAAGGCGAACAGAACCTTAATGTGTCACCGAAGCTAATGGTGTCAAGGCTGGCTGCCAGTCGGCCCAGACACTAGCTTGCTCTCTCCTCTCACTCTCTACCCTGGCCTGGTCTTTCAACTAACAGACCTGCAGTTAAGTCTAGGTTCTAGGGAGATTACTATGTCTAAATAACATTAAAGCATTAACACCCTACTAACCATGAATCAAACCTGAATTCATGAAATTCCATTAACGCCTTGCTCCAAAGGCCGAGTGAGAGACAGAGAGAGAGAGAGAGAGAGAGAGAGAGAGGCCTTCATTCAGGCGTGATGTATCTGTGCTGTAGTCTGAGATTATGCTGAGAATGAATGGTGCAGGCCTCCTAAAGCCAATAAAAGTGTAATTACATGCCTTGGGCCTGGGTGACAATGCCTGTGCAGGTGACAGCTATCAGGGAGAAAGGCAGGAAGGATTACCTTCACTTTTCATCTGGCTGTGGCTCTGTGGCTCTGTGGCATGAAAACCTCACTCTGCAGGGTCACCTTGGATGGAGCGCTACAATTTTACCAGTCATTAAACTCTTAATCCAGACTCAGTCTACAGTACATGCTCCCTCATCATCATCTTTCTCTATCGACCAAGGCTTCAGATAACGTCCCTCTATCATTACATACCCGCCACTTACAGGTGCAATAGTACAGGTATATAAGATTTAATCTTCTGGCAGCTCTGTGAGTGATTGTAGTTTGTGTCCGATGCCAAGTCGATCAGGGTTCCAATTTGTTTGTCCTGCATTGGCAGTTACATTGAGCAGCATTAGAATAAACGGCAATTCTTCTACTGCACTTGACTCAGTCATCCCAGCTGATTCTTTTCCAACACGTTTGTTTTCGCAGTGATGTTGGTGAATGCTTTCTTGAATTTCTCTGCCATCTCTGGGGAGAGCTGATACCCAATTCCTCCTGCTCCTCTGTAAGCGTTATACCTTCTCACATTGTTGTCTTCTGTTCTGAGTCACTCCGTCTTGAGAAATCTCCCTTCAGACAAAGAAAGAAATGATGGTCTTTCTTAACAGTCTCTTTTCCTGCACAGGTAAGTGTCTTTGCATTCATCATCTTCTCCATGACAGACCAAGCACCTCTTGCAGGCCCCAGCTTTTCTACAGCATCCAATCCTTTCCACAGGCTTCAAGTTTTTGAAAACGCTTCGTCAAAAAGAAGATCTTTTCTCTATGCTTTTCATCTCCACAGACAACACAGCCGCCTTCCTTGTGGAACGTGTGGACGCATATTTTTCTCCACACAAGCATTATTTCTTTTCTGGCTTTTCACTCACTCCCAGCTGCTCTAATTTTTCAAGAATTCCCTCCTGTGGTTTTCAGGAATTTTAAGAAGAGTTATTCAAAGTGATTGTCCGGCGTGACCATTATCCTCGGGTTAACCATGAAGAACAAGCCAATCTCGCTTGATGTTGTCAGGTAACTTGCTTTCTATGGATTTGATCACTAGAGGGTTGTTGATGGCTCCTGTGCCTCCAAGCTCTGTGAGATCATCCAGTGGCTTTCTATAGTTTGGATCATGTCGATAACTTTCCTTGGCTGATTTGCTCTTAAAGCAGGATTTTCTCCAGATCCTCAATTATCTCCAAGGCAATTGTAGACTTGTTTCCAACCTGTTCTCAAGCACCCTGAACATGTCCTCAAGCAGTATTGTAAGTAGACAAACGGAGGTCTCTGCACATTCTCTCTCATCTACAACTGTCAAGGAGTTGGATCTTCTTTACTTCGACTGAGCCTGTTGGTTCCCCCTGCTTCTGTAGACTTCCCAGTCTCTCCTCCATCGATGGAAATTCCTTTTATACCACTAAACCTGGGTAAACAGGTTGGTTTTATTCTCATGTGTCCGGCTGTGGAGCTGGCACGGGCATCTGCCGGCACTCTCCCCTCTGTCTTTATCCTCTTCTGCAATTCTTTGCGCTGTGAGAAATTCTGCCCTCCTTGCTTCAAGGTTGTTTCTGAATGCTTTCAGATCCTTACTCTGGCTTCCAGACGTTCTTTTTCTGTTACTGGATATCCACATCTCCCACTCTGCTAGGCTTGTGATTGCTGGCTTGGGACTTGTGCCTTCGCACCATCTCCACCGTAGTCGAAGCCATCTCTATTTACAGCAATAACAGGTATTTGAGCAACTCCATCACAGGCGTCTCAGCTTCTTTTGATTTGCAGACTTCACCTCGTCCTCCACCGTATCTAGGCCATAGGTTGGACCTGGATTCATCCCCCTGACCTCTCATGACAATCGTACTTCGCATTCTTGGAATGCTCTTCTCAAGTTCAGTCTGCTGATGCTTGCCTCAGGTCAGCTTCTTCCACCTCATCGGTTTCAGCTTCAATGTCTGCCAGAAGTCCAGCCCTGTATTCATAATTTTGTCTCACTGACCTTCCGTTGCCTCCGACGTGAGCTTCTTGAACTCCTCTCGCAGTTCCTCGTTAGTCATTGTGTTTTGCACCTCTGCTAAGGAAGTTTGCTTGCTTGGTAAAAGCACTCCTTAGCAAAGTTTTTCTTTGCTTCAGCTCCTCCACTGTTTTTCCAAGAATTTCCTCCGCATTTTGAGATGTAAGCCAATCCACTAGACCTCCTGCGACGACAGCTTTCGCTGACTCAGGCCGTTAATCCTTTTTGTCTTCACTGCCACGCTGGTTATCAACTGCCTGCCTTGGTTATCACACTGTCAAGTTGTCTAGGTGTTCTAATTTTCAGCTCTGCCCAAACTTGAAACAGGCTTGCTCAACCCGTGAAGGATGCAAAGGGACAACTCAATTCCTTTCCAGTGTTTTATTATGGTTTTGATGCATTTGTTGAATATGTTGAACAGTTGATTTGTTGAAATGAGTAGTTGAATGACAGAGGAATAAGGAATAGGGAATAAGGGAATAGGAGTAGGGATAGCAATAGGAGTAGGTTGGATAACCTTAAACAGGAAATAAACATGCATTATTTTACACTAAACAATGCATGACACAGCAACAACAGCATGGCTTGAATAAAAGTAACAGTTAAACAATTTAATCTAGCACTTCTTAGTAATTTATATCTGCAGTCAGAAATATCCACAACAAAAGTCACCACTATCCGAGAGTTAAACATTAAATTGTGCTAAGCACTGGATGCAACATAATAAATAATTCCAATCATTACATACCAGTTGCGTCTTTAGGGTTGAAACAATGAGCTGTGTGTATGTTGAGGACCAAACATTTTATACCCATGCTTATCTGCCAGGTGCGCATGTAAAAGTAGTCCCGTCCAGAAATCCTGGCTCAATTTTTTAGTTAGCACTGTGTTTTTGGGTTATCTGCCCTCTTGAGGCCTGGAGTTCTTTAAAGGAAGAGCTGCCATTGTGCTCATGTTTAGAGTGTTCTGTTTTTTGACGCAACAATGCACTATTTAGTGGGTAATGATAAGGGGCTTGGGGGATATTAGCTAGTGGGATAAGGACAGTGTTAATTAATGCAGCACTAACACAGGACAGGTAATAACAGCTCTGAATGTCACCGAAGACTGGACTGATGAACTTCTGCTAGGAAGTTAGCTGAAATCTGATATTAGACTTTCAAAATGTTTGATACCTCTTTGAACTCTGCCAAATTGATTTGAGGTTACAGTGGGGCAAAAAAGTATTTAGTCAGCCACCAATTGTGGCAAGTTCTCCCAACTTAAAAAATATGAGAGAGGCCTGTAATTTTCATCATAGGTACACTTCAACTATGACAGACAAAATGAGGGGAAAAAACTCCAGAAAAATCACATTGTCAGGATTTTTAATGAATTTATTTGCAAAATTATGGTGGAAAATAAGTATTTGGTCCACCCTACAAACAAGCAAGATTTCTGGCTTTCACAAGACCTGTAACTTCTTCTTTAAGGAGGCTCCTCTGTGTCCTCCACTCGTTACCTGTATTACTGGCACCTGTTGAACTTGTTATCAGTATAAAAGACACCTGTCACACAACCTCAAACAGTCACACTCACAAACTCACTATTGCCAAGACCAAAAGAAGGCTGTCAAAGGACACACAGAAACGAAATTCTAGACCTGCACAGGCTGGGAGACTGAATCTGCCATAGGTAAGCAGCTTGGTTTGAAGAGATCCAACTGTGGGAGGCATTATTAGGAAATGAACATGGAATACAAGGACACTGTAAATAATCTCCCCTCGATCTGGGGCTCCACGCAAGATCTCACCCGCTGGGCTCAAAATAGATCACAAAGAACGGTGAGCAAAAATCCCAGAACCACACGGGGAACCTAGTGAATGACCTGCAGAGAGCTGGGACCAAAGTAACAAAGCCTACCATCAGTAACACACTACGCCGCCAGGGACTCAAATCCTGCAGTGCCTAGACGTGTCCCCTTGCTTAAGCCAGTAAGTCCAGGTCCGTCTGAAGTTTGCTAGAGAGCATTTGGATGATCCAGAAGAAAGATTGGGGAGAATGTCATATGGTCAGATGAAACCAAAATATAAACTTTTTGGTAAAAACTCAACTCGTCGTGTTTGGAGGAACAAAGAATGCTGAGTTGCATCCAAAGAACACCATATCTACTGTGAAGATGGGGGTGAAACATCATGCTTTGGGGCTGTTTTTCTGCAAAGGACCCAGGACGACTGATCCGTGTAAAGGAAAGAATGAATGGGGCCATGTATCTGTGAGATTTTGAGTGAAAACCTCCTTCCATCAGCAAGGGCATTGAAGATAGAAACGTGGCTGGTCTTCAGCATGACAATGATCCAAACACACCGCCCGGGTAACGCCGAAGGAGTGGCTTCGTAAGAAGCATTTCAAGGTCCTGGGGAGTGGCCTAGCCAGTCTCCATATCTCAACCCATAGAAAATCTTTGGAGGGAGTTGAAAGTCCGTGTGCCCAGCAACAGCCCAAAACATCACTGCTCTAGAGGAGATCTGCAATGGAGGAATGGGCCAAAATACCAAGAAACAGTGTGTGAAAACCTTGTGAAGACTTACAGAAAACGTTTGACCTCTGTCATTGCCAACAAAGGGTATATAACAAAGTATTGAGATAAACTTTTGTTATTGACCAAATACTTATTTTCCCATAATTCGCAAATAAATTCATAAAAAAATCCTACAATGTGATTTTTCTGGATTTTTTCTTCTCATTTTGTCTGTCATAGTTGAAGTGTACTATGATGAAAATTACAGGGCTCTCCTCATCTTTTTAAGTGGGAGAACTTGCACAATTGGTGGCTGACTAATACTTTTTTTGCCCCACTGTATATGACAATATACTGTACTGTGTTGCATTGGATGTTGTAGAGCGATAGGTAATGATGCTTTGTGGTGTTACAGTGTTGCTTCCGTCTTCTCCTTGCCCACCTGGTCGCGAACCAGGGACCCTCTGAACACATCGACAACTATCACCCACAAAAGCATCATTACTTAACGCGCGTACAAAAGCCATGGCCCTTGCAAAACAAAGGAAACAATTACATCAAGGTCTCAGAGCAAGTGACGTCACCAATTGAATGCTACTGTGCGCACCGATAACTGCTAGCCATTTCATATCTGATACAGAGGGTGCTTTACCGTTTCCTTCTACAGTACCATCCAGTCTGTCTCATCTGCATCCCAGGCCAGGTCTACTGGAACAATATCTGCTGTTGCTCCACGACAC
>NC_036862.1:36399559-36408701 GCF_002910315.2 Salvelinus sp. IW2-2015
AATAATAACATTAGCAAAATCAAATCCCAAACCTAGACCTGAAGTGGCACCGCAGTCTATTAACCCAATTGGTTCACATTTTCTTCATGTCTCCCGTCATAGCTGCGGCACATCTATATATTTAATCTAGGCTGCTGCAATTCCCTTTGTGATAATCTGAGGTCATTGAATCATGTTTATAAGATGATAGTTAATATTCACAGTTACTTGTCCGGTTCAGGGTAAAGTTAGAACTTTCCGGTGAGACTTTCCAGGGTTTGGTAACTGCGAGATCAGACCGGCTTGCGAGGCTAGGGAAGTGGGGAGAGGGAGAACAGTTTAATAGTCGAAGTCACAGCATTAATCACTCAGTAGATTGGGAAATATTTTTCAAGGGAGGACAAAGCGACAATAAAACCTGTCTAATTCAACAATCAGAACGTGCACAGGGCCTAAAGGCACTGGCTAAAGTATGACTTACAGGACTAACCAGGAGGGCGGCCCGCGATATCAGATGAGAGCCTTGGTGTTTCACATGAAGATGTTTGAGAGCAGAGTGGGTACAAGCATTACAGACGCAATACCTGCTACAAGCAAATGCCCGTATTCAGCTACTTACGTATCATATTCTAGAGTGCATCGACGAGATGACTGGCTATTCAGGCCAGCTAAAATGGCAATGCTTCGCTACAGAAAACAGATGTGGATTGCAATTTCTTTGATTTGCTCTGTGAAGCTTTGCAGATAAAGAGACAGACGAAAAACCCTAACAAATTAATGGCGGGGTTCAAATGTGAGTATTTTAAAGTGCAAACATCTCGACATTATTGGTTTGCAACCAATAGCACACACCCATCATTAGACTCAGCAAAGTTGAGGAGGTCTGAGGGAAGATAGTGCAATATATACGGACACTGGTTCTCAAGCTCAGAATCGAGTGATTGTGGTGAAGAAATAACCATTGAAATGCATATTAAATAGGACTGATAACACAAACTGTTATCTAATTCATCAATCATATGAGCACATGCAGTAAATTCATATTTATTGCACTGTCAAGTTGTCTAGGTGTCTCTAATTATCTCTATGCTCATGGCCCAACGACTTGAAACAGTTGCTCAATCCGTGAAGGATGCAAAGGGACAACTCAATTCCTTTCCAGTGTTTTTATTATGGTTTTGGATAGCATTTGTGTTGAATATGTTGAAAACAGTTGATTTGTTGAAGAGTAGTTGAATGACAGAGGAATAAGGAATAGGGAATTAGGATGGGAAGGTAGGGATGGGAACTGTCGCGCCCTGGGACCGCGGGCGGAGGGGGGGGGGGGGCCGCAAATAAAACCCTTAAGTGGGGGGAGAGGGGGGAAACGTGTAGGACGGGGGGGTTTGATAAAAAAAAAAAAAAAATTACTTGGGGGGCATTTACTTTGCCTGTATTGGGGGGGGGGAGAAGACAAGGAATAACTTAAACAAGAGAAATAACATGCATTATTTTACACTAACAATGCATGACACAAGCAACAAAGCATGGCTTGAATAACAGTAACAGTTTAACATTAATCTAGCACTTCTAGCAGATTACTTCTGCAGTCAGAAAATATCCACAAAAAAGTCACCACTACCAGATGTTAAACATGTAAATTGTGCTAAGCACTGAGTATGCAACATAATAAATAATTCCAACATTACATACCAGTTGCGTCTTTAGGTGAAAAATGAGCTGTGTGTATGTTAGGACCAAACATTTATACCCATGCTTATCTGCCAGGTGCGCATGTAAAAGTATCCCTCCGAGAAATCTGGTCAATTTTTTAGTTCCACCTGTGTTTTTGGGTTATCTGCCTTGAGGCCTGGAGTTCTTTAAAGGAAGAGCTGCCATTGTGCTCATGTTTGAGTGTTCTGTTTTTTTGACGGCAACACCTCCAGTGGACTCCTGGTTCTTGAAGCCATAAAAGGTCCACGAACACTCGATGGTTGGGGCAGGTTCGATTTCAGCTACAGGCTTTCCTTCTCAAAGGAAGTAAAACAATGATGCGTCGACATCCCTATGAAAGAACTGTAGGCAGGTATTTTAGTTGAGAGTTTCTTTGACTTCTCTTGAGCAGGCTTGCACAGTTGGGACTGGGTAGCTGGGAAAAGTTTGCACATGGAGCATCTCTGACGGATCCCTTTGAATGTATGTTGAACACTGGATGACCTCTGGCTAGTTTGTAAGTGAGCCCCTCCAGGCAATTTTGGTTCAGCCAGCAGACCACATCCCAACAGCCATTCTATGTGTTGGGTGCCCTTTATTTCCTACGAAGAGATGTGGGCCCAGCTAACTGACTACTTCCTCACAGGAACCGGTAACTTCTTTTGAAGAGGCTCTCAACCTTTGTATGGGTAGCTTCAAAATTCAAAGCATCCAAGATCTCCTCTGGTGGTCCAAGCCGTCATAAGAGAAGGGGAAATGTACTGGGCGATGTACTCTCATGAGTCCTCCGTGCTTTGAGTTCTGTGCGATGATGGGCCTCTCATTGGCAAGGTTTATGCAGCCGTGTAGAGAAATGGGTTGAAACACTCCATGTGAAGAGTCTTCTCCTCCCAGGTTGTGCTAAAGCGCGCTTCACAGTTAGAACAGCTGTAAATCTGCAGTTGTCCATCCTTGGAGGAGGTTTGCTGGGTGGTTTCCAGCTCCACTGTCCCATGCTGGACAGCATTCCATTTAAGCTAGATTTACTTAAGTTGATCAGGACGATGAGTAAGAGGTGAATTTGAGGGCAGGTCTTGGCAGAGCTACAACAAAGCTCTTTCCAGATCTGACCACGATTATCTTGTGGTGCCTCTGCAGTGTCGCGTGAATCTTTGGTAAGCAGTAGGGAAGCTTCAGTCGACTGGGTCACTAGAAACGATTTGTTGTATAAACTCTGATACAGTGCAGACAGAAGACAATACGCCACACTGAGCTGGTTTTCTTTTTCACTCGTCCTTGACTCATACGGGTCCAGATAATGTCCACTGGTGTACTCAACTGTGTCCTGGCTCGGTGTTATCGCTGGTATGGAAGGGTCATCAATGATCTGTTGGCATTTCTGCCTGGCCGTTTCCTGCACACCACACAGTTGTGCAACACTCTTTTTAGCTCTTCCGGCCGTTTTGTATCCAGGCGTTTGTCTTCATCCGGAGGAAGTTGCTGCTATTTCTTCAGGAGTCTCATGCGACGCATGGGCTCCTTGCAAGCGTAGGAGAGTGGAATCCATTGCCTCATATGGAAATTGGTCCGTGGCAGTTCTCCGCATAAAGATCTGGAACCTTCCTCGACAAACTCAAGAGCCAGTCTCTTCATCCTGTAAACAGGCGAGTTGTTGAGAGTGTGGTCTTGAATAGGTTTACCTTCTTTGAGCTGCAAAGGAACAAGTCTTTAGTGCATCTGTCACACTCGTGGAAGTGATAAATTGCTGCGTTGGCTGTGGCCTCAGTTTGTTGAAAGAACGTCTCCATGGTTAGCTGAGCTGGAATCCTTGGTCAACATTTTGCTTTCGTACCAGTCTCGCTTGGGGCTGCTCAAACAGGTCAATGATCGGATCAAGCTGGGCAGATTGCTGAATTTGCCTGCTGCAATCAGTTTTGTTACGCAGAGCCGCTGGGGTGATCTTCGATGCTGAGGTCTTGGGTCATCATGGGTATGGCGCTGTGGCATCAACCCGTGGTTCTCTTGACTGCGCTCTGGTCGAGTGGCTGCGAGAAGAGCTTTCTTCAAGTTTGGTTTATGGCCGCTGGCATAGCGCATGCGAATTTCTTTGCTGATTAGTGGCCACTCTTCGACAGTTGCTGTCAGGAAAATGGCTGGCCATCATGCCACATGGAATCTTCCTGGAGGTTTTCTGGGGCTGCCCTCTTGTTATGATTTCAAGCACGTTCAGCTCTCCGAAATACGGCCTTTCTGACAAGAATGGGCGCCCTTTGTTTGGCAGGCTGTGGACGAGGAGCCTTTTGGTGTCCAGCCTAGTCTATCCTGGGCTCAAGCGTCTCTACTTCGTCGTCAGTGGGTTTGGAGTTTTTTCCCCTCATCTTCTTAGTGCAAGGAGATTCTGGCCGACTCTCATGGTATCTGTTGTCCTCTTGAGAAATGATTGAAGTATGAGGTACTGTTATCCTTCCTCAATAAGGGATCCAACTCCAAGGGGTCTGTGTAGTTGCGTCCATTCCCTCATTGGAGTTTGGGAGAATGAGTGTAATGCTTGATGCGCGTAGCTTGTTTCTCTGGTAATCCCTCGTGCCCATTGATCTGACGGACCCAGGGCTTGAGGACGAAGCGCCTGCCTTCGGACTTTCAACCTTTTGGTGTTCTGGTCCAGCTTTGCAAGTCATTATGGGATAGTCAGGATGTATTCGACTAGGTATGCTCTTTCAAGGATCTAGTTCCTCACTCAGGTGAGGAAACGATGGGCATTTTGCTTTCTCGTCTCATAGCCATTGGCGCATGCACTGCGGGTGCGATCACCAAGGTTGACTCCTGGTGATCGATACTCGTCATCTTTCCTCCTCATGTCTCTCCAGAAGAAAGTTGTGGAGGTGCATCTCCAGGATCGTTCAGCCACCAGGAATTGTACATTTTCTTAATGTCGCCGAGGGCAGCAATGGAACGCCGTCTCCTGAAGCCTGAAGTGAGTAATTGCTCGGATGGAATTGAGGATGAGATGTAGACACAGGCCCTTCAGCAAAAGAGCTATCGATGCTGAACCTCTACACTCTGCGGCTGCGTTCAGTACAGTTCGCCCAGGTGTTGTGTAGAAGAGGTGGGGTTTGCCGCCAGAAGTTGGGCCTGAATACCATACTGCCCGTTCCAGCTGGCAATGAGCTCTTTGTGATGTGTCGCTGCTTCTCTTCAAACAATTTCATGGATTGATGAGTATGCTATTCTCTATCTGGTCTTTTGTTGAGTTCTTTTTCGAGTCTCGAAGAAGGTGGCTTCACGCACTCCTGTTGTAGGAAGGTGAATTGCGATTTTTGAATCCAGGGTTTTTGTGTCCAGTGTGGTGATCAATGTGAGCATTTGCGTTTTGATGTAGTGGAGGGCTTTTCTTATGGATCTCCAGCTTCTTTCTCACTCAGAGTCATTTTCCTTGCCTCCTGGTTGACAGTTGCGACCGCATCCTCACACTTTTGGTCGCAAAGCGCTCCAATGCTGTCCCATTCCCACAACCACCCGAACTCTGCGAGGCAACTGTGCTTTGGTTTCAGCGAGTGGCACAGCTTAGCTTATCCTTGAATAGTTACGAGCGGTTGCTCCATGGATCGAGGCAGAATGGTGTTCCAGGACCTTGTGTGCGGCTTATAGTCACGTTCTTAAACAGGATGGATGGCTCGCACGCAACAGGTCCCTTTCCTGAGCTGGGTCCTTCCACAAGACAGGTCCCAATCACCTCACTCTTTGATGGAGCAATCTTCCTTGCGGATGGTATCAGTAGCTCAATACTCCTCCGGTCACTAGGATCTTCCTAGGATACTTCTGGGAAAACTGCGTTGAGTTGCTAGGTTTGATGACTCTGTGATTTTGGAATTTTCATTAAACATCTAGGCAATAAGCTCAAGAGCTCGTTTTCCGTGCTATGGGCGTTTTGACCTCACTCTGAGGAGAATATCTTCTGGTTCTAGAGACTTCATGGCATCTCCTCGACTCCATGAAACTGAAAAGTATGGTTTGTCTTCGAAATTTAATCTTCTGGCAGCTCTGGTGAGTTGATATTTGTGTCGCGATGCAAGTCGTAGGGTTCCAATTTTGCTCCTGCATTGGCATTACTGGAGAGCATAGAATACGGATTCTTCATACTGCACTGACTTCAGTCACTCAGTGATCTTGTTCACACAGTTGTTTTTCGCAGTGGAGTTGGTGAACTTTCTTGAAATTCCGAATATTGGACAAGACAGAAACATGGAACATTTAGAGGCGAGAGTCATCGTACGCCACGCCAGGCTTGCCAGCTGTGATAATGATGTATAATTTAATTGAAGCCTGTGCTTCTATCCTCCACAGAACTCAAACTCCTCTTCACCTGTCAATGCATTATTCAGGATAATGGTGACCCTGAAATAGTAAAAAAAGCTTCTTATCTCTTTAAAGTTTTATTACAGAGAGCAAAGAGAGACGGGGAGGGAGAGAGAGAGGGAGAGAGAGAGAGAGAAAGATGGAGGGGAGAGAAAGCAAGTCAGTAAAAGGAGCGAGTAAGAGAGAAAGACTGGTAAAGGAAAGAAACGAGAGAAGCATAAGTGTTATGTCCACTCTGAGGATTGCTGTTTTTGACCCTGGCAGCGTCATCACCTTGGCAACAGCAGAAAAAAATACACTAGGACAAAGCTAACTTTCTCCATCTTGGGATGTCTTGGATTGTTATCTAAAGGAGATTTGAACCAGGGATGAGAAAAATATTGTTAAAATGGCATTGGTTTACTTGAAAAAAAGACAAGTCAACAATATCACCGCAACAAGAAAGATGATGTTCTCCATCACCGTCATCATCAACAACAACATTGCCATCATCATCAATTCCATAAGATGCAAATGCCAGTATATGAGGTCACCCCGTGCATTCCTTCCACATGATCTATGAGAGTCAGCTAACTGCAGGGGGAAACACCCTCTATGTGCTGGGGATTCACTGAATAATGCAAAGATAAAGGAACAGCAATGGCTGACGTTCATAACAGTACTAGGCATAGAGAACTGACAATTATTACAGGGAGCAGAGACTTATACAGTCTGTAATTTAACCTTACTTTATAGATGGGTTAGCTGACAAAGTCACATGAACGATGTGTGTGCTTCCATGGGGCAGAAGTCAGCGTGTTGATGTGATTCTGGATGGCCAGATTGTTGGCAACAATGACAAGAAACTGCCATCTGGGGAATCGTAAGTGGCTCATTTTAGTTKGTTTCATCATGTTCTTGATACCGTGTCTTGTTTTGAGGTGTTTTGACTGATTTCTTGTCAATGCTAATATGGCTAAAATCTTCTAGCTAACCAACAACTGCAACGATGTATTTGAGAGACAACAAGTGCTCATTCTGCAAATGTATTTATGTTTTCAATAAACATTTTTGACCAAATATAGCTTACATGTAGTCAACAATCTCAGCCAACTCTGTCTATTTTGACCAATAGTTACACACGAGTCTGTTTTGTTTCTGAACAACCACCCCGTCTATCTTGCCCTTAATGGTTTTCCAGTCAACAAGGTATGTTTTAAGTGTGTGTGTGTGTGTGTGTGTGTGTGTGTGCACTTGCGGCAGTGAATGTGAGTATGCACCCCTGTAAAGTCACCACAGTCCCTGCGCTGTAGCCAAGGATAAAAAGGCCGGAGTGAAAGCGTATCTGGCAGTAAAACCCACCTGCTCCTATCCATCACACTATAGTGTCATATTTACAGTCTGAAACTCACCCATTAAAGACTGTTATTGTTAGGTGCAATTTCCACTGCAATTAGATGGAGGCTTCATTAGAGAGAGTGTGCGTGGAATGAGGCAATTATGGTGTACTGTATGACGGTGGGGGGTAGACCTGGGGAGGGAGAGCAGAGCTATCCAAAGCTATGGTGCTTTACACATTTATTTAATCAGTAATTCCATCTCTCAAGTCTATAATAGCTCCAAAGAAAAAATGGTTCTGTTTCTGTTTAATTAAATAGAGGTTTATTGTTCTCTGCTTTGATTTATTTTTTATTGAAGAATCCTGGACCCTGTCAGTGGCCCTGGCAGCATTTCATATTACTCATCCTAATCAAAACACACTCAAAACGTTCAGTACACTTTCACTAAATACAAATGTTTTGGACGGTATTCATGTTCAAAATTCAAATTTTCACATTGTGTGAATGGATAATACGTTACGGCGTTAGCTAATGGGGATCCTAATAAAAATGACAAATTATACTGTATAATATAGATCTACTGTACTACAGAATATAGAGGTACTATCTTGTATGAGGAATGTAGAAGGAGCGCGATTTACTGAGCAGGTTTGTAGCAAGAGTTAGTGAATTTTCATCAACTTCCTCAGCACTATGGGTCTAGTATCACAGATGGGCCAAGCCGCCATGACAAGAACAGCGAGGTCCTTATCAATAGGTAGACAACCATATTCCAACCACGTGCAAGGTAAATTGTTTCTTCATATTATTTATTGTGTTCCCATGGCAATGAGTACCTCACACACAATAATGACTCAGAGTTATGCAGTTCAGTGTTTTTTTCATGGAATGATTATAAAACTCTCTATATGCACTGAATGCTCCCTGTAATGAAGTCGACTCCCTTCGCCAACACCAGCGGCAAAGGACGGTAACTGTGATGAGCCTTGATCCTGGGAGTGACATTATTTAAATAAAACCTCTACTATCATGCAAGTAAACCTCTATAATTTCTATCACAGTACCTACTAAAATATTCTATAGTACCTCATATATCATGAAACTATACCACTAATTTCGCAAGTACCTCATAGTTACTTCACAATATAAGTACCTCTATATATTACTACAGTACCGTCCAATATTCGTAGAGTACCTTAAATTAATTCATTAATAAGTACCCCTCCTACTATCTCTAATAGTAACCCCTCCAAATACCTTCCGCCCAGACCCTCTACTAATTCTAATTAACTCTAAAATAAATTCTGAGCAAAAGACCTCCCTATAATTTCCCCTGCCCATACCTCCCTTATCCGCCAATACCCTATTATTAGTAACCGACCTATATTATAAACAGAGGCACGGGAGCAAAAAGGATGAGAGGGGGACAAAGTCACGGGAAGAAAAGAGAAAAGCAAACAACCACAGAAGACACCCGAAAATGACCAAGACAAACGAAATGCAGGACAGGGGAGAAATAAACAGGGACGGGCACGCTATGAAAAGGAGGAGGAATGCACGCCGAAAGAGAAAGAAAACAAGACATCACGAAGGGTGCATAAGACGACGAATATGCAAGCAAACGGAAAAAAAAGGATATATACCAAGGAGAAGAAGACCCCAGAATTGAGTTGGAGACACAAAACACGCAGAACAAAGAGTCACTGCAACAGAGGGAAAACACCCACGGGCAACACGGAAAAATTATACAGCGGCAACAGTGAAAGCCATAGTACCCTCCGTATATTCCGCAGTTATAAGTGACCCTATATTCCTGC
>NC_036862.1:36408726-36416020 GCF_002910315.2 Salvelinus sp. IW2-2015
AGAATATAGAGGTACTATAGAATATAGAGGTACTATAGAATATAGAGGTACTATAGAATATAGAGGTACTGCAGAATATAGAGGTACGATATAATACCAATCCAGTCAAGCCACAGTACCTCCTGCCCTGGTGTGCGAAGAGTCTACCTCATACAGAGAAACACATTCAGTCAAAGAAGTTATAATCCATCATGAAAAAAAACACTGAACTGCATCAACTCTAGAGTCATATGATGTGAGGTACTCAATGCCCAGGGAACACAACAAAATAAATGAAGAACACAATTTCCCTCGCACGTGTTTGATATCYCTTGTCTACCTATTGAATAATGGACCTCCCTGTTCTTGTCATGGCGGCTTGGCCCAATCTGTGATACTAGACACCATATGGGCAGGAAGTTGATGGAAAATTCATAACTCTTCTACAAAACCTGCTCTATAAATCTCCTCTTCCTTCTCCCATCCTCAACACAGACACTCAGTCTCAGGAGAGCTGAGAGAGAGTGAGGGGAGGGAGAAAGAGAGAGAGAAAGGTGGGGGGAGAGAGGGAGAGATAGAGAGAGATAGAGAGAGCAGTGCATTGCATACTGTAGTCTGTTGTGGTGTAGCACTACTCTTCCAGGGGTTGCCTCAGCTGGGTTCTCTTTAGTAAGTCAGGGGTCGGAGCCAGCAGGAAAAATGAGCCTCCAGAACCTGAGTGAGCTCACTTTTCATCTGTTGTACGTGGAGCTCAGTCTGTGATATCACAGCAAAGCCTTCCTCTCTCCCTCCCTCTCAACCAGCCCTAGCTGGTCTCATAGACAAGACGTAACATGGTAAATGAAAATCCGYGGCATGGTTACATAAGACAGACGGTTACTTAAGGCAAAAACTAAAGGAGGTTGGTCGGGGTGGATGGGTTAGCGTTTAATGTGAACATCTAGCAACCCAAAGGTTAAGTGTTCAAATCTTWTCATGGACAACTTTAGCATTTTGCCTAATTAGCAACTTTTACCCTTACATTAACCTAACCTTAACCCCTAACCCAGCGTTTCCAAAAACTCMGTCCWTGGTTTTAAGGTTAGGGCAGTGTCCTTCCAGACTCACATTAAGCATCTACAATCCAAAATTAAATCAAGAATCGGCTTCCTATTTCGCAACAAAGCCTCCTTCACTCATGCTGCTAAACATACCCCCGTAAAACTGACTGTCCTACCAATCCTTGACTTCGGCGATGTCATTTACAAAATAGCCTAAAACACTCTACTCGGCAAACTGGATGTAGTCTATCACAGTGCCATCCNAAGAATCGGCTTCCTATTTCGCAACAAAGCCTCCTTCACTCATGCTGCTAAACATACCCCCGTAAAACTGACTGTCCTACCAATCCTTGACTTCGGCGATGTCATTTACAAAATAGCCTAAAACACTCTACTCGGCAAACTGGATGTAGTCTATCACAGTGCCATCCGTTTTATCACCAAAGCCCCATATACTACCCACCACTGCGACCTGTATGCTCTCGTTGGCTTCATATTCGTTTCATATTCGCTTCATATTCGTCGCAAAACCCACTGGCTCTAGATCATCTACAAGTCTTCGCTAGGTAAAGCCCCGCCTTATCTCAGCTCACTTGTCACCATAGCAACACCCACCCGTAGCACGCACTCCAGCAGGTATATTTCACTGGTCATCCCCAAAGTCAACACTTCATTGGCCACCTTTCCTTCCAGTTCTCTGCTGCCAATGACTGGAAAGAATTGCAAAAATCACTGAAGCTGGAGTCTTATATCTCCCTCTTTAACTTTAAGCTTCAGCTGTCAGAGCAGCTTACCGATCACTGTACCTGTACACAGCCAATCTGTAAATAGCACTTCCAACTACCTCATCCCCATATTGCTACTTATCCTCTTGCTCTTTGCACCCCAGTATCTCTACTTGCACATCATTATCTGCACATCTATCACTCCAGTTTTAATGCTAAGTTGAAATTATTTCACCACTATGGCCTATTTATTGCCTTACCTCCCTAACCTTACTACATCTGCACACACTGTACATAGATTGTTCTATTGTGTTACTGACTGTACGTTTATGTGTAACGCTGTGTTGTTGTTTTTGTCGCACTGCTTTGCTTTATCTTCGCCAGGTCGAAGTTGTAAATGAGAACTTGTTCTCAACTGGCCTACCTTGTTAAATAAAGGTGATTATATTTTTTTTTTTTAAATAAAGTTTCCCAAACTCAGTCCTCAGGACCCCAAGGGGTGGACGTTTCAGTATTTTCCCTAACACTATACAGCTGATTCAAGTGATCAAAGCTTGATTATTAGTTGATTATTTGAATTAGCTGTGTAATGCTAGGGCAAAAACCAAAACATGTACCTCTTGGGGTCCTGAGTACTGAGTTTGGGAAACCTTGCCCTAACCTTAACCCCTACATAGCTAACATTAGCGTGAYCCACCTAACCACCTAGCTAACTTTAGCCACAACAAATTGGAATTCGTAAACATAGCATGCGTATTACAAATTTGTGACATATTTTAGTKATTTAAATTTGTAACATATCATACGAATTGTAATTTGTAACATATCACATGAATTGTAATTCATAACATATCATACTTTCGGTCATCTACAAATGATTACATACAATACCAAGTGTAATATATAATACTAATTTGACTGTCTCTGATTTTGGTTTATTATGTTACGTCTACCCATTAGTCCAGGTTGACCAGCCAGCCAGGTAGCAGTACAGTCTGCTTCTCATTACCATTCACTGTCCTTAAGTGGAGTCGTAATATCCTCAATTGGTTTTCCTGTAGGTTCACTTCAATCTCTGACGTCCTCCGTAGGGCTCTAAGTGTGGGGTTAGTTTTGGAAGCGGGCTTGGCAGGATGGGAGAAGAGTAAGAAGGAGAGGACGCAGTAATTCGCTGGGTTCTGGGCTGTGGGGCAGATCATGCATGCTGAGTTCCCTGAGAATGATGAGGAGAAGTTGTATACCATGCAGGGCTTATGGGGGGGGGGGGGGGGGGGATCTGGAATACCATGCAGGTTGTAGGGGGAGATGCAGGCCTTTCCAGAGGAGGGATTGACATTGAGTGGGTAACACCTCCGTAATCTGTCATCCACCCTAATCCGTTATTCATGATTCAAAACTGATATAAATGGGCTTGTACTCAGGAAACCCTCTACATCAAGCGTGGACTCTATATTCACGAGCTAGACAGACATTGACATTGGGATGCCATTGGACTGAAATACTAAATAAATCAGCTGCAATGTTTTGCCAACTCCATCCCAAGCAGTAATTGCAGCATACCCATAACCATGTTTAATCATTGCCACACTGATCTCACCACATTCATGGTTAAAATTTACTATTTTCAAACGGGAATATGGGGCTGTAATTCGGCATTGTTTAGCTCTGCGGCTGAAAGAGCTTGTGCTGTGGCTATGGGGTGATTGGTCAAACGCACAAAGCATATAGCCAGGGGATACATGGCCTAAATTACACTAGGGAGGTACTGGCCTCCGTTTCACCAAGGGATAAAGGTTGGCTGGGATATCACACTGGGATTATTTCCCACCAGAATTACATATTACAATTCAGACACACACTGAAGAATATTACTGTTTTAACCATTTACAGATTACAATCAGACACCCACACTGGAAGATTTCTGCCTCAACCCTTTTACAGATTACAATTTCAGACCAAAACTGCAAGATATTCTGTTTTACGTTTTACAGTTACCAATCAGACACACACTGGAGATGATTCTGCCTCAACCCTTTTACAGATTACAAGTTCAGACCACGCCACTAAAGATATTTCTGTTTAACCATTTTAAGAATTAAATTCAGACACACACTGGAGATATTCTGCCTCAACCCTTTTACAAGATTACAATTTCAGGAACTGAGATATTCTGCCCTCAACCCTTTTACAGATTACAATTCAGACACTTGGAGATATTCTGCCTCAACCCTTTTTACAGATTACAATTCAGACACTGGAGATATTCTGGCCTCAACCCTTTACAGATTACAATTCAGACAACTGGAGATATTCTGCCTCAACCTTTAATATTACACATTCAGACCACTGGAGATATTCTGCCTAACCCTTTTTACAGATTACAATTCAGGACACTGGGAGATATCTGCCTCAAACCCTTTACAGATTTACAATTAAGACACTGGCAGATATTCTGCCTCAACCTTTTTACAGATTAACAAATTCAGACACTTGGAGATATTCTGCCCTCAACCTTTTTTCAAGATTACAATTCAAGACACTGGAGATATTCTGCCTCAAACCATTTTACATATCTACAATTCAGACACTGGAAGATATTCTGCCTCTACCCTTACATGATTACAATTCAGACACTGGAGATATTGCCTCAACCTTTTTTACAGATTACAATTCAGACACTGGAGATATTCTTGCCTCAACCTTTTTTCAGATTTACAATTTCAGACACTTGGAGATATTCTGCCTCCCAACCATTACATGATTACAATTCAGACACTGGAGATATTCTGCCTCAACCCTTTTACAGATTACAATTCAGACACTGGAGATATTCTGCCTCAACCCAGGGGTTTTCCCAGTTTTTTCTTATCCTTTTCCCCTGACGATGGTCCCAATTTAAAGAAGGTTGGTATGTGTACTTGTTCTTATAAAATTAATATCTTAATCTCAAACTTCCTGCCTGCTTCTTCATAGTAGTAAAACCACRATGGTATATCAGYTGTTGCCACATCTAGACACCACATTGGAATAGCTGGGAGCCTCTCTCATGCAGAGGCAGAATAGTGAGGAGATTGTCTGTCTAAAAACCCATCCCTCATGTAAAGAATGTTTTAAACGTGCGTGAAATGGGAGTCTGGCAGGAGAGAAAAGAGGCACTTCAGGAGGAGCTGCTCARCCATCGCTCAGTGTGAGCACACGCTGCACATCTATCTGAGAGACTGGTCAATGTCATTAACTCAGGAATCCTGTGCATTAATGATCTTCTATGGATGGGAGGAGAGTGTGGGAGCAGGAACGACAGCAGGGAGATGCTTAGGGGAGGAATGAGTGAGAGACGYGAGAGAGAGAGGMTGAGAGAATGAGCAAAGAGCAAGGGAGCAGTGGCGGGCAGGCGAGCAGGAGAGGAGGAATCATTAAATGGATGGTGGTGGTGACGAGCGAGGCTCTCTCTTTGAAGACAGGCACACTCCGCTAGGCAGGAGCCATGAGAGCTAACAACGCTGATGGGCTGCAGGGAGCATCTCCCAGCCTTCTCACGGATGCATCAGAGCAGCAGCACAAAGATTAGAGGTTTCTTTTAATCCAAGGTGGATTAAACGCTGAGAGAGGAGGAGAGAGAAGAGGGCTCCTGTGGAGGGTTAAGGAAATTATTAATACCTCTCCTCTGACTAGTGATCTGGGTCTTTAACACAGAATCCCAGATGCTTGGGTGTTCAGATTAGCCTTATCTGTCACACACTCCCCTGGGCTTTGGGAAATGTATTGAAGATGCACCTTCCCTCTTTCTCTCCCTCCCCCCCTTCGCTTGGTTTAAACACTTTGGTACTGTACATCTCGATTATGTCCCACCTGGAAATGCACACCCTGTGAAACTCAACACACACTGGCAGACCACAGTCTGCACACACACACACACACACACACACAAACTTAAGATCTTGGAGGATCAAATATGTAAATACATGTTCTATTGAGAAAGGAATAAAAACACCATATTTAGCAAAAAGGCATCTAGCTACAACCAAAAGGTGTTCTCTGTCTTGGGGCAAGGGCAACACGGGATGGCAATGATGGGAAATGGCATCCATGTTTTCATCACTGTCCCACCCAGGATGTCTCACATTGGGTGCCCGTTGACCTCTCAATCAGCTCAATAAACACAGACTACGACAGACGAATCAAAGACCTCAAACCCAGACCACCAACCAAATCATCAAATATCCCAGCAGGTCATCACTTACCCCCCTTGTTCCATCTGGCTTTAGTCCTTGCCTGGTGGCTGAGCTCGGGTCCGCCAAACAGCACCAAGAGAAACAAAACAAGTTCAAAAATTGAGAAAAATACAAACTTTTCCCTGGAAAACATGTCCAAGAGTTGCTCCTCGACCGAGTCCACTTTCACATGGCTGTGTTTCCCTCTMGTGCGGCGCGGCTGTGGCGCATGGTAACCCACACGTGGGCTGGCATCAGTCAGGCTGGAATCATCAGTGGGTCTCTGGCTCTGCCATACTGCTAGAGGCTGCTGAGGGCTGCTCTTCACTGGTCCTGGTCCTGAGGCTTTGGGCTGAGCCACATGTCTCCCCTCCTGGACGCCCCTGCCTCACCAGAGCGCACGGAGCCAGACAGAACACGCTATGGCACAGCTCAGCTCAGCGCTCCACTACTCTAATCTCTCTCTCACACGCTCACTGTTGCCACCGCTGCCGACGCCGATGCTGCCTCTACGGCTGCTGAGTTACTTCCTGCCCCCCCTCACTCCGGGTTTCAGAGGGAATACATCTCTCAGCGCTCTGACTCCGAACCCCACACAGCCCAGCCGAGGAGAAGAGGGAACGCAACCCACAGTCTGCCCTCTGGAGAGGGGTGTGGAGTGGGGTAGCGGAGTGTCTGCTGGTGAGAAATAACACAAACAGGCAGGCACGAGGACTGAGGGGAGCGTGGAGGAGAGGAACGAGCAGAAAAGGAGATCACTCCCTGATCCTGATAGCCACGGCAGCCGTACAGCTGCTCTTTAAAGAGCGAAAAGGCATTCACATGGAGCTGCTTGCATCCCACATCAGCCTGGCCAAGGTGAGCAGGAACAGGCTTTACTGGCAGAGCAGCACGAGGAGGAGGAGAGGAAGGAAGGAAGAAGAGAGGGAGGATGAGAGGAGATCTGTTGGAAGTGCCTTTACATGGTCCCATCTCTTGCTCTCTCTCTTTCTTTCTCTCTCTCTGTCGCTCTCTCTCTGTTGTGCGTTGCGGGAAGCTCCACGTGTACTCATGAGTTTCTCTTGTTAATTGCAGGAAGAAAAGTTTGCGGCATGACAGCCCCAAGGGCTCACACTCTCCTGCAGTCTTAGTCAGAGAGCCCTGTGAGAAAGCTTTTAACCCCTCAGCTGCCACAACACACCACTTAACAAGTTGCTTTTTAAGGCTTTCACACACATCCACTGTGACTGGAGAAATGTCTTCAATGACTGGAGAAATGTCTTCAATGACTGGAGAAATGTCTTCAATGACTGGAGAAATGTCTTCAATGACTGGAGAAATGTCTTCAATGACTGTAGAA
>NC_036862.1:36416505-36416893 GCF_002910315.2 Salvelinus sp. IW2-2015
CTGGAGAAATGTCTTCATAGACTGATGTCTGAAGAAATATTGACTGATGTCTGAAGAAATTTGCCAGTGTGGTGATTGCTAGTTGTATCATAAATCCAGTTACAGAATTGTTAAAAAGCCATTTTTTTTCAAGGTGTGTCTGTAATGTGATGTTTTGTTTTTACTTACAAAACTATTAAAGTAAAAAGCCAATTTCAAATTGAAAACATCAGTCCTGGACTGAAGTACATCATGCTTTTACTCTCTGTTCCGGACGTACTAGACGACCAGTTCTTATAGCCTTTAGCCATACCCTTATCCTACATCTCCTCTGTTCCTCTGGTGATGTAGTAGAGGTTAATCCAGGTCCTGCAGTGCCTAGCTCCTCTCCTATTCCCCAGATTCTCTC
>NC_036862.1:36416918-36430272 GCF_002910315.2 Salvelinus sp. IW2-2015
GGGAGCGTGGAGGAGAGGGAACGACAGAAAAAAGGAGATCACTCCCTGATCCTGATAGCGCACGGCAGCCGCTAAACCAGCTGCTCTTTAAGAGCGAAAAGGCATTTCCACATGGAAGCGCTTGCATCCACATCAGCCTGGCCAAGGTGAGCCAGGAAAGGCTTTTACTGGCAGAGCAGCACGAGGAGGAGGAGAGGAAGGAAGGAAGAAGGGGGAGAAGGGAGGATGAGAGGGAGATCTGTTGAAGTGCCATTTTACATTGGTCTCCCATCTCCTTGCTCTCTCTCTTTTCTTTCTCTCTCTCTGTCGCTCTCTCTCTGTTGTCTTGCGGGAAGCTCCACGTGTACTCGATGAGTTTCCTCTTCGTATTTGGCAGGAAAGAAAAGTTTGCGCATGACAGCCCCAAGGGCTCACCACCTCTCCTGCCAGTCTTAGTCAGAGAGCCCTGTGAGAAAGCTTTTACCCCTCAGCTGCCACAACCACACTACTTTAACCAAGTTGCTTTTAAGGCTTTACACACCATCCACTGTGACTGGAGAAATGTCTCAATTTTTGGACTGAGAAATGTCTTCAAGATGACCTGAGAGATGTCTTTCAATGACTGGAGAAATGTCTTCAATGGACTGGAGAAATGTCTTCAATGGACTGTAGAAATGTCTTCAATGACTGGGGAATATGTCTTTATTGGCTGGAGAAAGTCTTCATAGACTGATGTCTGAAGAAATATTGGGACTGATGTCTGAAGAAATTTGCCAGTGTGGTGATTGCTAGTTGTATCATAAAATCCAAGTTACAGAATTGTTAAAAAAGCCATGTTTTTTTTCAAGGTGTGTCTGTAATGTGATGGTTTTGTTGTTTACTTACAAAACGATTAAAGTAAAAAGCCAATTTGGAAATTGAAAACATCAGTCCTGGACTGAAGTACATCATGCTTTTTTACTCTTGTTCCGGACGTAACTAGAACGGAACCAGGTTCTATATAGCCTTTAGCCATACCTTTATCCTACATCTCCTTCTGTTCCTCTTGGTGATTTAGTAGAGGTTAATCAGTGCCTGCAGGTGCCTAGCTCCTCTCCTATTCCCAGATTCTCCATTATGTTGACTTCTGTAACCGTTAAAAAGCCTTGGTTTTCATGCATGTTACATTAAGAAGTAATCCTCCCTTAAGTTTGTTTGTTCACTGCTGTTAGCACCACTCCGCCAACCCGGATTGTCCGTAGCCGTGTCTTGAATCCTGGCTTAGGAAAGGACACCAAAAACCCTGAAATTTCCATCCCCTAACTATAACATTTCCCAACAAGATAGAACCGCCAAAGGGGGCAGTTTGCAATCTACTGCAGAGGATAGCCTGCAGAGTTTCTGTCTTTACTATCCAGGGGTCTGTACCCAAACAAATTTGAGCTTCTACTTTTAAAAATCCACCTTTCCAGAAACAAGTCTCTCACCGTTGCCGCTGGCTATAAACCACCCCTTCTGCCCCCAGCTGAGCTCTGGACACCATATGGAACTGGATTGCCCCCATCTATCTTCAGAGCTCGTGCTGCTAGAGTGACCTAAACTGGGACATGCTTAACCACCCGCCATTCTATACCAATCCTAAGCTAGATGCCCTCAATCTCACACAAATTACAATGAACCCACCAGGTACAACGCCAAAAGCTGTAAACACGAACACCCTCACAGATATCATCCATAACCAACTTGCCCTCCAAAACACCTCTGCTGTTTTCAACGAAGATTCATCAAGCAATCACTGCCTTCAATGCCTGCATCCGTAATGGGTCTGCGGTTCAAAACAACCACCCCTCATCACTTTCAAACGCTGCCCAAAACAACTTCAGCGAGTAGCCTTTTTAATCGACCTGGCCCGGGTATCCCTTCAAAAAATGTAGAACCAGGAACAGATATAGCCCTTGGTTCCACTCCAGACCGGACTGGCCCTTGACCAGCACAAAAACATTCCTGTGTGTTCTGCATTTAGCATCGAATAGCCCCACCGTGAATGTCAACTTTTCAGGAAGTTAGGAACCCAATATTACACAGGCAGTTAGCGAAAAGCTAAGGCTAGCTTTTTTCAAGTCCAGAAATTTGCATCCTGTGCACGAACCACACGAACTGAATCTCCAATCCAAAATAAAAATCTAGAATCCGCTTCCATTTCGCAACCAAAGCATCCTTCACTCATGCTGCCAAACATACCCTCGTAAAACTGACTATCCTACCGATCCTCGACTTTGGCGATGTCATTTACAAAATAGCCTTCAACACTCTACTCAACAAATTGGATGCAGTCGATCACAGTGCCATCCGTTTTGTCACCAAAGCCCCGTATACTACCCAACACTGTTACCTGTACGCTCTCTTTGGCTGGCCCTCGCTTCATACTCGTCGCCAAACCCACTGGCTCCAGGTCATCTATAAGTCTTTGCTAGGTAAAGCCCCGCCTTATCTCAGCTCACTGGTCACTATAGCAGCACCCACCGGTAGCATGCGCTCCGCAAGCTATATCTCACTGGTCACCCCCAAAGCCAATTCCTCTTTGGCCGCCCTTCCTTCCAGTTCTCTGCTGCCAATGACTGGAACGAACTGCAAAAATCACTGAAGCTGGAGACACATATCTCCCTCACCAGATTTAAGCACCAGCTGTCAGAGCAGCTCACAGATCACTGCACCTGTACATAGCCCATCTGTAAATAGCCCATCCAACTACCTCATCCCCATACTGTATTTATTAATTTATCTTGCTCCTTTGCACCCCAGTATCTCTACTTGCACATTTATCTTCTGCACATCTATCACTCCAGTGTTTAATTGCTATATCGTAATTACCTCGCCACTATGGCCTGTTTTATTGCCTTACCTCGCTTATCTTGCCTCATTTGTACGCAATYTATATAGGCTTTTTTTCTACTGAATTATTGTTTATGTTTGTTTATCCCATCTGTAACTCTGTGTTGTTGTATGTGTCGAACTGCTTTGCRTTATCTTGGCCAGGTCGCAGTTGTAAATGAGAACTTGTTTTCAACTAGCCTACCTGGTTAAATGAAGGTGAAATAAAATTACATTTAAAAAAATGCTGCCTAGAATGTGGTCTATAGTCTTATTGGTCCCTTTAGATATTAAAGTCTAMGATCTGGCTTTGCCTTTGGAATTACAATAAATAGCGTTTGCAATTGAATTTATTGTGGCTGACAACTGTTTTTCACAACAGTCAAGGGGGGTATAAGCAGTCTGTCTCGTGCACACACCCTGGCTTTAATGTCCTCATTACAGCTTCTGAAGGAGTCCGATGATTAAGTCCATAATTTGTTAACACAGTGCAAAATTAATATCCTAAAATCCACACATAATGTTCAGACGCTGCCTCCCTCCCCCCCTCCCTTGCCTCTCCCTCCTTCTCCCCCTCTTCTCCCATCTACCCCCCCTCCCTCCCCCCTCTCCCCTTGCCTCTCCCCTCTCCCCTCTCTTACCCCTTCTCCCATCTACCCCCCACCTCCCCCTCCACCACACCCTCCTCTCCCCCCCCCCTCGCCTCTCCTTCTATGCGTCTTCCGCTCTATCCCCTCCAACTTTGTCCCCTTACCCCTCTCCCTCTTCCTCACTTAGCAACCTTCATCAGTACCCGGCACTATAATTATGCTTTCTGCAAATATAAAACAGAGATGTGTATTTCTCTGGTAGACACCAGCAGAGCATCTTGACAATCCACATTTGTGATAAACAAGCAGCTTCTCTGTGGTTGAAACACATTTTCTTTGAGTACATAACTCTAATTATGACAATCCATTTCTAATTGAAATGTAAAACTAAACAAAACAATCCAGAATAATATGAATGCAGATAACACTATCCCTGGGAGGGGGAATGTATAATTGTATACAAAAGTATAGCTAGGTTTGAAATGATTATTTTCTTGTCAAATATCAAATCTATTTGGGCTTGTGTCCGATCAATTTGCCGTGTACAAATTACTTGAAATGACTGTATGGTCCGCCCCCTGATCATGCCGCTCAATAAAAGAATATAACCACGGCTGAATCTGTCTTGTTGATCCCTGGGTTAGGTTATAACATAATCAAGTTGTAGGCAGTAAAAACATTCCACCCATGGTCTGAGCGTCTAGTTTATAATCCCTGCAGTACATGTTAGTCTCATATGAAGATCTCAGTTGATAATCCCTCATACATAGCCTAGTCTCTAATGAAGATCTCAGTTATAATCCCTTCAGTACCTAGCCTAGTCTCTATATGAAATCTCAGTTGATAATCCCTGCAGTACACTCTAGTCTCTATATGAAGATCCCAGTTGATAATCCCTGCAGTACTCTCTAGTCTCTATATGAAGATCTCAGTTGATAAACCTGCAGTACTCTCTAGTCTCTATATGAAGATCTCAGTTGATAATCCCTGCAGTACTCTCTAGTCTCTATATGAAATCTCAGTTGATAAACCTGCAGTACTCTCTAGTCTCTTATATGAAGATCTCAGTTGATATAATCCCTGCAGTACTCTCTAGTCTCTATATGAAGATCTCAGTTGATTAACCCTGCAGTACTCTCTAGTCTCTATATGAAAATCAGTTGATAAACCCTGCAGACTCTCTAGTCTCTATATGAAATCCAGTTGATAATCCCTGCAGTACTCTCTAGTCTCATATGATAAGTCCCTGCCAGTACTCTCTAGTCTCTCTATGAAGATCCCAGCATACTCTCCTAGTCTCTATATTATAATCCCTGCAGTACTCTCTATCCTATTATTATAATCCCTGCAGTACTCTCTAGCCTCATATGATTAAATCCCGCAGTACTCTCTAGTCTCTATATATATCCCTGCATACTCTCTATCTCTATTATGATAATCCCTGCAGTACTCTCTAGTCTCTATATGAATAATCCCTGCAGTACTCTCTAGTCTCCATATATAATCCCTGCAGTACTCTAGTCTCTATATGATAAATCCCGCAGTACTCTCTAGTCTCTATATGAAATCTCCAGTTATTAATCCCTGCAGTACTCTCTAGTCTCTATATGAAATCTCAGTTGATAATCCCTGCAGTACTCTCTAGTCTCTATATGATAATCCCTGCATTACAACTCTCTTAGTCTCTATAGGATCAAAATCCCAGAACAGTTATAAATACAGCGATGAGTTTCTCTCTCTTGGTTTTATACAAACTTTGAGAAGTAACGAGGAGCGCCCACAATGTGTTTAGTGCGGGGAAGTGCTTAGTAATGAGTCTCTCAAAACGAACAATTAAAACGACATGTCCTGACCAAACATCAACAGCATGACGGTAAACCCAGGGAGTTCTTTCAGAACAGGGCAGAATGCTTCAGGAAACAGTGCTTCGACAGTGGAAAAGTAAGTGAACTAGCAAGGCATTGCTAACATTTTACAACAGGTGATGGATGATAAGCAGAAATAAGGGAGTACTCTCTCTCATAGTAGTCGATGTGAGTTTCTCTTTCAAACAATCCCCTTGTACACAGCTAATAGCTAGGTAGCAAACATTAGCCAAAGCAAGCTAGCTAGCTAGCTACCCTAAATTACAGTACATATGAAGATAAAAAATTAATCAGGCTTACTGTACATCTTACTGTAGAAATGATTGTTGAAAACCAGTCTAGGTTGGAACTGATGCTGTTAAAATACAAGTTGTCTGAACTGGAATAAACTGATTAAAGCAAGATGCTTTCTGAGGCAAACCCACTCACAGTTCTGGGTTGTTCATCTACAGCAGGAAGCAGTCTCCTGRCTGGCTGAGAAAGCAATAGATGTTCTGATCCAGTTTGGCATCACATACCTATGCAAGTCAGGGTTCTCTACTCTGGCATACTTAAAAAACAAGTACAGAAAGAGACTCCATGCTGAGCATGACCTCAGGGTTGCACTGTCAAAACCTGAGATCAGAYTAMAAATGATTGTTGAAAGCTTCAACCAGCCACACACCTCTCATTGGGACTGTGATTGTGTTTTCTTGTCTACATCTGTGTGATGTGATCAATCAGTGTATTCCAATTCAGAATATAAATTATGTATTSTATTTTAACAGCAAAAGTTCCAACCTAGATTTGTTTTCAACAATACTTTCTACAGTAAGATGTACAGTAGGCCTGATCATATTTCTTATGTACTGTTACTTAGGGTTGCACTATCAAAAACGGAGCCTTGCAATTTTCCTAAGTCACTCTTTGTGTCACCTGACCACACTACTGAACAGTAGTCCCGGTGCAACCAAAATAGAGCCTGTAGGACCTGCCATGTTGATGGTGTTGTTAAGAAGGTAGAGCAGCACTTTATTATGGACAGACTTCTCCCCCTTTTAGCTACTGTTGTATCAAAATGTTTTGACCATGACAGTTTTGACCATACCTCAACTTGCTCAATTCCCACATTATTCCTTACAAGATGTAGTTGAGGTTTAGGGTTTAGTGAATGATTTGTCCGAAATACAATGTTTTTAGTTTTTGAAATATTTAGGACTAACTTATTCCTTGCCACCCATTCTGAAACTAACTGCAGCTCTTTGATAAGTGTTGTAGTTGTTTCAGTTGCTGTAGTAGCTGACATGTACATATATTGTTGCATTATCCTCAAACATAGACACACTGGCTTGACTCAAGSCCAGTGGCATGTCATTAGTAAAGATTGAAAAAAGTAAGGGACCTAGACAGCTGCCCTGGGGAATTCATGATTCTACCTGGATTATGTTGGAGATGCTTCCATTAAAGAACACCCTCTGTGTTCTGTTAGACAGGTAACGCTTTATCCACAATATAGCAGGGGGTGTAAAGCCATAACACATAGGTTTTTCAGGCAGCAGACTATGATTGATAATGTCAAAAGCTGCACTGAAGTCTAACAAAACAGCCCCCACAATATTTATATTATCAATTTCTCTCAGCCAATCATCAGCCATTTGTGTAAGTTCTGTGCTTTTTGAATGTCCTTCCCTATAAACGTGCGAAAGTCTGTTGTCAATTTGTTTACCGTAAAATAGCATTGTATCTGGTCAAACACAATTTTTTCCAAAACTTTCCTAAGGGTTGGTAACAAGCTGTTTGGTCAGCTATTTGAGATAGTAAAGGGGTCTATGCTATTTTTAGGTAGGGGAATGACTTTTGCTTCCCTCCAGGCCTGAGGGCACACACTTTCTAGCAGGCTTAAATTGAAGATGTAGCAAATAGGAGTGGCAATATCGTCCGCTATTATCCTCAGTAATTTCCATCCAAGTTGTCAGACCCCGGTGGCTTGTCATTGTTGAAAACCCCCCAAAATTCCCCTCTTTCACACTCAGTTATTGGAATTCAAAATGACAATTATTGTCTTTATTTGGTCAGATATACTTATATGTGTAGTGTCAACACTTGTTGCTGGCATGTCATGCCTAACTTTGCTAATCTTGCCTATGAAAAAATCATTAAAGTATTTGGCAAAATCGGTTTAGCAATGAATAAGCCATCTGATTCAATGAATGATGGAGCTGAGTTTGTCTTTTTTTACAAAAWTTAATTAAAGGCGCTTTCTACTATCATTCTTTGTCATTTATCTTTGTTTCATAGTTTAGTTTCTTTTTCTTTTTCTTCAGTTTAGTCACATGATTTCTCAATTTGCAGTACGGTTGCKAATTGGTTGTGCAGCCAGACATATTTGCCATTCCTTTTGCCGCATCCCTCTCAACCATACCATTTTTCCAATCCTCATCAATCCACAGGGATTTAACAGTTTTTACAGTCCTTCTCTTAATGGGTGCATGTTTATTAGTAACTGGGATAAGCAATTTCATAAATGTGTCAAGTGCAACGTCTGTTTCCTCCTCATTACACAACATAGGAATCCTTACAAAACTTCTGGTATGACGTTTTATACACTATATTGGGCCCAGCCTTTGGAACTTTTTTTCCTAGATATGACTTCTTTATTGTGATCACTACATTCAATGAATCTGGATACTGCTTTCAAGCACATTTCTGCAGCATTAGTAAAGATGTGATCAATACATGTTTATGATTTCATTACTGTAATGTTTGTAACTACCCTGTTGGTTGACTGATAACCTGAACCAGGTTGCAGGCACTGCTTACAGTTGTGGGCAGCTTGATGAAAGCCAGTCAATATATAAATCAAKCAGAAAATATACCTCTSTGTTGATATCAGATACATTATCAAGAATTTCACACATGTTATCCAGATACTGACTGTTAGCACTCTGGCCACAATAGAGATCCTATTAAATAGTATATTCTAATTTGTAATTCTATGGTTGCCACTGAAGCAGAGCCTCAGATGCAGGTGTAGCACGTGAAGAGTTCTGAAACGTACTCCTCAGCCTGAAGTGTCCTGAAGTGTCTGCCAAAGAATAGCAAGCTTTTCAAGTGGTGCCGACCAGTGAGACACTTCAGGAGGGAAGTCACGTGTGCCAGCCAGGTAGACGTCCAGGGTTGGAGCCTCGGTGTGAGCCGAATCAGGAGGGTGGTACTCACTAAGCAAGCAGCGTGACGTCCTTTACACAGGGAGAGGAGAGTGGAGGACTGGGCCAGTCAGTCAGTGGRCATAAAGCAGGTGGCAGAGCATGGTAAATGGTGTGCAGCTTATGGGCACTGTGACACAGCCTGTAAAGTGACAGCAAGGATGGACCACTTCACATCAAGAGTTGGATGTGGTTGCCTGTGATTGTTGCAGSGATCAGTTCCCTTCTCTAACATGGCACGGCCACGGAACAAGTGTTACTGTATTGACAAGTGGCACTGCTCACAATGGGCATTGTCGTAGCAATAGTATTATTGGTGTTTAATTCGCACTCCTCCTCTGAGTCTGATTTCAGAGTGACTGCTGGCTATATTGGGCAGCAGCAGCAGCAGCTCCAGTAATATGGTGTATCTGAAAGCAATTTACAATTTCCTAATGTAATCTTAAAAGCAGGGTTAATCTGATATGTGTACATTCATTTCCACGAGCAGCTAATTACTCCCACAATAGAAACCTTTCAGGAAGAAATATTAACAGGTTTTTAAGAGACGCCTCAAAAATACACATTTTCCTGAATAACAGCATGCTGTGCTGAGGGCCGGCTGACTCCAGTCTAGAATGAGTTGAGACAAAGGCATAAATCTGGTGGAGCGTGGCAAGATTTAGCATCAGTATTGTCTTTGCCTATGCTCCCCATGAGCCCATTACACTAACTGTTCGCAGATGTGTCGGCTGCAAAATAAATGTAGCATCTTTAATACAGTACTCATAAATGGAAGAGAGAAGAGAGAGGATGAGGGATATAGGAGAGGAGAGGGGAAGAGGGCAGCTAGTGGCCTGGCTGTGCAGTATGTGATAGGATAGCCAATGTGGCTTCATGGAGAGAGGGYAGGCAGAGAGCCGAGTGGGGCTCCGTCCCTCAGCCTGACACTGCAGAGTGGAGTGGAGTGGAGAGGAAGAGAGGACAACCAGATCCATGCTGGGGAGCCTGTCAGCTTATCATCCCCAGACAAGAGCCCACCTGATAAACGTGGACGAGCAGGAGAAGAGCACAGCTTCAGCTGTGGAGGGGTGCGGGACAGCGATAAGGAAGCTCTGTGGGGCGAGATGGGGGAGTGAGAAATGGGCCAAGGCTGACAAAACCCCTGCCAGCAGCCACGCTCATTCCAACTCTCTTCCGGCTTAACTTCTTAAAAAATGTACATGCAAAGACATTCACCATGCTCAGCAGATGTAGGTTTGAGCAGGTAACTGTGTGTGTGTGTGTGTCGGTGTGTGTGTTGTGTGTGTGTCCTTGTTAAAGAGGGAGTGTGAGTGCAACTGTGCATTTACAGCAGAGAGAGAGAGAGAGGGGGGGGGGGGGGGCGGTGGGGGGGGACATCCTCTCTCCATCTTTCTTCAAGAGCAGCTCTGAAGCTGGGTCTCTTGAAAACGGACCATGAAATGTTCTTTTTCACAGGAAGTAACAGAGCGCGCACCATGAATTGATCCCCTGATGGAGATCTGGACGCCGTTTTCTCCTCTGCGCATCTGCCTGCCCAGAAACTGGATAATCTACTCCCTCCCTGCCTTCCTAATCCAGCCATCCATCCTCATTCACAATGCCAATTTGTGTCCCAAGCCAGACAGGGCTGTAGTTTGGAAGTCCATAATGGAATATATCTGGATATTTGTCTTTTTTGAAATAACTATTGAATGGCTGTGAAATGATCATTCCTCCAGCATTGCTACCATCTGGCTTGTGATTAGAATTCCATTCATAGTTTGTTGCAATCAGAGCTCACCAACTTTCAACAAAATAACTGCTGCTACTATTATTAATCTGAAGGCCACAAATATTAGCATAAACAATTACACCACAGGCTGCAAAAGTCAGAGACAAGTCGTGTTTAATTGAATGAATATAGCATAAGTCAATATGTTAAGGGTTCTTTCCATTTTTTTATTTCAATTTTTTTATTTCACCTTTCTTTAACCAGGTAAGCTGGTTGTGAACAAGTTCTCATTTACAACTGCGACCTGGCCAAGATAAAGCAAAGCAGTGCAACACAAACAACAACACAGTTACATATGGAATAAACAAGCGTACAGTAAATAACACAATAGAAAAAAAGAAAGTCTATATACAGTGTGTGCAAATGGCGTGAGGAGGTAGGCAATAAATAAGCCATAGTAGCGAAGTAATTACAATTTAGCAGATAACACTGGAGTGATAAATGAGCAGATGATGATGTGCAAGTAGAGATACTGGTGTGCAAAAGAGCAGAAAATTAAATAAAAACAATATGGGGATYAGGTAGGTAGATTGGGTGGGCTATTTACAGATGGACTGTGTATAGCTGCAGCGATCYGTTAGCTGCTCAGATAGCTGATGTTTAAAGTTAGTGAGGGAAATATAAGTCTCCAGCTTCAGCGATTTTTGCAATTCCTTCCAGTCACTGGCAGCAGAGAACTGGAAGGAAAGGCGGCCAAAGGGGGTGTTGGCTTTGGGGATGACCWGTGAGATATACCTGCTGGAGCGCGTACTACGGGTGGGTGTTGTTATCGTGACCAGTGAGCTGAGATAAGGTGGAGCTTAACCTAGCATAGACTTATAGATGACCTGGAGCCAGTGGGTCTGGCGAACGGCCAGTAACATTCACACGGCCAATAACATTCACAAGGCCAATAACATTCACAAGGCCAATAACATCACAAGGCCAATAACATTCACAAGGCCAATAACATTCACAAGGCCAGTAACATTCACACGGCCAGTAACATTCACACGGCCAATAACATTCACACGGCCAGTAACATTCACACGGCCAGTAACATTCACACGGCCAATAACACTCACACGGCCAGTAACACTCACACGGCCAGTAACATTCACACGGCCAGTAACATTCCACACGGCCAGTAACATGCACACGGCCAGTAACATACACGGCCAAACATCACACGGCCAATAACATGCACACGGCCAGTAACATTCACACGGCCAGTAACATTCACAAGGCATAACATTCACAAGGCCAAGTAACATTCACACGGCCAATAACATTCACACGGCCAGTAACATTCACACGGCCAGTAACATTCACACGCCAGTAACATTCACACGGCCAATAACATTCACAAGGCCAGTAACATTCACACGGCCAGTAACATTCACACGGCCAGTAACATTCACACGGCCAGTAACATTCACACGGCCAATAACATTCACACGGCCAGTAACATTCCACGGCCAGTAACATTCACACGGCCAAAACATTTCACACGGCCAATAACATTCACACGCCAGTAACATTCACACGGCCAATAACATTCACACGGCCAGTAACATTCACACGGCCAATAAACATTCACACGGGCCAATAACATTCACACGGCCAGTAACACTCCCACGGCCAGTAACATTCCCACGGCCAGTAACATTCCCACGGCCAGTAACATTCCACGGCCAGTAACATTCCCACGGCCAGTAACATTCCACGGCCAATAACATTCACACGGCCAGTAACACTCCCACGGCAGTAACACTCCCACGGCCAGTAACATTCCCACGGCCAGTAACATTCACACGGCCAGTAATATCACAGGCCAGTAACATTCCCACGGCCAGTAACATTCCCACGGCCAGTAACATTCCCACGGCCAGTAACATTCAACACGGCCATAACATTCACAAGGCCAGTAACATTCACACGGCCAGTAACATTCACACGGCCAGTAACACTCACATGGCCAGTAACATTCACAAGGCCTGCAACACTCACATGGCCAAGTAACATTCACAAGGCCTGCAACACTCACACGGCCAGTAACGTTTGTTTACCAGGTCTGGCACAACTGTCTCCTGTCGTCATGTCAGTCAGCGGTCAGAGTACCAGTTGAACCGATTCAATGTTCTACTGTACGTCAGACAGATTGTTTCGTATTTAACATTTAAAATAGACCAGTGTGGTTCAGCCATGTTTATTTGTGAATTGCATTACAATTTTCTAATGTGATTATGATAGAGCTCATCTGTGTCTGTTGAACAGGAAGGTTCTGGACACCATATGTGAATTGATTGCCCCTTATCTATCCTCAGAGTTTTTTCTGTTAGGTGACCTAATCTGGGATATGCTTAAAATCCCGGCAGCCCGACAATCTAGATGCCCTCAATCTCATACAAATCATCAAGGAACACACCAGGTACAACCCTAAATCCGTAAACATGGGCACCCTCATAGATATTATCCTGACCAACTTGCCCTCCAAATACACCTCTGCTGTTTTCAATCAGGATCTCAGCGATCACTGCCTCATTGCCTGCATCTGCTATGGGTCCGCGGTCAAACGACCACCCCTCATCACTGTCAAACGCTTCCTAAAACACTTCTGCGAGCAGGCCTTTCTAATCGACCTGGCCCGGGTATTCCTGGAAGGACATTGACCTCATCCCGTCAGTCGAGGATGCCTGGTCGTTCTTTAAAAGTAATTTCCTCACCATCTTAAGTAAGAATGCCCCTTTCAAAAAATGTAGAACTAAGAACAGATATAGCCCTTGGTTCACTCCAGACCTGAATGCCCTTGACCAGTACAAAAACATCCTGTGGCGGACTGCAATAGCATGGAATAGTCGGTGCTATTAAAACAAATCTAGAATCGGCTTCCTATTTCGCAACAAAGCCTCCTTCACTCACGCCGCCAAACTTACCCTAGTAAAACTGACTATCCTACCGATCCTTGACTTCGGCGATATTATCTACAAAATAGCTTCCAACACTCTACTCAGCAAACTGGATGCAGTCTATCACAGTGCCGTCCGTTTTGTCACCAAAGCCCCTTATACCACCCACCACTGCGACCTGTATGCACTAGTCGGCTGGCCCTCGCTACATATTCGTCGCCAG
>NC_036862.1:36430372-36440930 GCF_002910315.2 Salvelinus sp. IW2-2015
TGGCTGGCCCGGTCATACTCGTCGCCAAACCCACTTGGTTCCCAGTCATCTATGCAAGACCATCTCTAGGTAACAGTCCCTTATCTCAGCTCGCTGGTCACCATAGCAGCACCTACCTGTAGGCCGCGCTCCACGGCAGGTATATCTCTCTAGTCCACCCCAAAACCAATTCTTCCTTTGGACGCCTCTTCTTCCATTCTCTGCTGCCCATACATGACTGGAACGAACTCACAAATCTGCTGGAAACTGGAAACACCTATCTTCCCTCACAGCTTTAAGCACCAGCTGTCAGAGGCAGCTCATAGATTTACTGCACCTGTGTTCGTTAGTCCCATCTAGCTCAATGTGTGTAGCGCGATGGGAATGAACGCTGCTCTTGCTAGTGTGTGATGTTTATTAATTTTTTTCTCTTTGTGCGTTCTGGTGTGGAGGTGTAATTGTCTGCTACTTTGCACTTTTCTTCCACTGCAAACCAACCATTCCCATGTTTTTTTAGTTTTTATTTTGACTTGCTGTGTTGTACTCACGTCGCCTCATGGGCCTTTTATAGTTGTATTTATGTATACATATATTTGTTTGCCTTCACCTCCTTTATATTCACCTCCACTTGTCACATTGTATATAGGACTTATTTTTTTTCACTGTGATTTTTGGACTATATGTTTGTTTTACTCCAGTGGTAACTTATGTGTTGTATGTTGTCGAACTAGCTTTGCTTTATCTTGGCCCAGGTCGTCAATTGTAAATGAGAATGTGTTCTGCATTTTGCCTACCTGGTTAAATAAAGGTTAATAAATAAATACAATAAAAATAAAATTGGAGGGTATGGTACTGGAGGGGTAGGACTGTAGATACTAGGAGGGTTACTGTAGATACTGGAGGGGTACCGTGTAGATACTGGAGGGGCTACACTTGTAGATACTGGAGGTGTTACTGTAGATATGGAGGTGTATACTGTAGATACTGGAGGGTATACTGTAGATACTGGAGGGGTATACTGGTAGATACTGGAGGGGTTACACTGTAATACTGGAGGTGTATTACTGATAGATACTGGAGGGGTACACTGTAGATACTGGGAGGAATATACTAGTAGATACTGGGGGAGAGGAGACTGTAGATACTGGAGGGTACACTGTAGGAACTGGAAGGGGTAGCACGTAGAATACTTGCAGGAAGGAGTTACACTGATAAGATACCTGGAGAGTGTATACTGTAGATTAATGGAGGAAGGTATATCTTAGAGTAATGGAGGAGTACATGAGAATACTGGGGGGTACACTGTAAGATACTGGAGGAAAAGGATAAATACTGTAGGCATACATGGAGGAAAAGGAATATGAGATACTGAGAGGGGTAGGACATAGTAGATACTGGAGGGGATACACTGTGAGATATACTAGGAGGGGTATGGGAATAACTAGAGGGGATACACTGTTAGATTACTGGAGGGGTACACTGTAGATACAATGGAGGGTTATTTCTGTAGATATACAGGAGGGGCGTAAAATGGTCTGGGAGGAGAGATTGGAAATACTAAGAGAGGGGATAACTGTAGAATATATGGAGGGGAAATAATACTGTAGACACTGGAGAGAAGGTAACTTGAATAACATGGAGGGAGAAATATAACTGATAGAAATACATAGGAGGAGGAATAATATACATCTAGATACTGGAGTAGGTAGGAAATACAATGGAGGAGGTATGGGAATCTAGTTTGTGAGGGGTAAACGTGGTAATGACAAGTGCATTGATTGGTTTAGGGGAAAGTGAACGTGTGGAAATTTAATACTCTGGTGCCGTAGCGAACTCTGTGTGTTTTTAGGGGTGGTATATTCTAGACGTGGATATTTGACTACTTTGTTGGCGTGATGGTCTGATCTTGTTAAAAACTCCTAACTGTAATTGTAGGAATAACTGGAGGTAGGTGGCGGGCCCAGCGGTAGTATTACCTGTGGTCGATAGGCTCTGGGTAGGTTCAGTTACGTGTGTATGTTAAGACCGCACTTGGTAGGAGGATATCCCCATACCTGGTTCTCTGAGAGGTTAGGATTACTGTAGAGATGACTTGCGAGGGGTAACCGCTGTGTTGACTTGGGGGGCGCCCTTAAACTGTAGATGTTTACTGTCCGTTGTGGTACGGGGTACAAAACTCGTAGCCTCGCAGGTATATTTACAGGTAATAACTTCGGATCCAGGCTATCGTACAGGGTAATCATCGGTGACGACCTATGCAGGTCCGGCAGTGTCTACAGGTATACCCCTTCCTATGGATACTCGTTAGAAGATGAGTAAGGTACCCCTGCCGTTTATTATCTAGAGGGATACTGGAGGTATTAGATCCATCGGTTGACTCCTGGAGGTGATTCTACAGCTGGTTAACCCTCCAGCATGCTACCAGGTATTATTACTGCTACGATACTGCGCGGGAGTATCTTACGTATAACTCACCCTTTGCTCGCAGTACGGAGGTATACGGTCAGCAGAGTACTCTCTCTACAGTTAGTGGACGTGTCCTGAACGCGAGGGTATACCTCGTAGCTTACTGCGCAGGGGTATACTCTAGATACTGGGTGGGATCTAGAGTTATACCCCTTCCATGTTCTTACCATATAGCTGTGATAAGATTACTCGGGCCAGGTGCCGTATAGTTTATCGATACTGGTAGCGGTATGGAATACTACGGTTATGAGGGGCCCCTTATGTCCACTGCTAGATTAGCTGTGAGGTTGCGGTACAGTATACCTCCTCACTGTAGATTACTGGAGGAGGTATCTACTCAGTAATTCTACTAGGCTACACTTGGGGTATCGTCAAACGTGTAGATTACTACCGTCCGCGGGTGATCCTACAGTATAACCCCTCCTGTATTATTCATACTGTAGGATATTACCTGCTGCAGGGTATCATACGTAGTATCCTCCGTCCAGTAGTCTATAGGTAACCCCCCGGATGATCTAGTATACCACCTCCAGTATCAGAAGGTATACCCCGTTCACTCGAGTAGTTACAGGTAATACTACACCTGCTCCGGAGGGGCATCTACGTAACCCCTATCCGCTCTGTGTATGAAGGTTAGCACCCTATCTCGCAGTTCTACAGTAATACCCCTCCAGTATCGTATAGTTCCTCCGTATCTACAGTTCCCCCTCGTGCTGATATAACTTGCCAATACCCTTCCGATACTGGAGGTTCGTACAGGTTATACCCTTCCTAAATCGTATGACTCAATGGTGATTACCCGCTGCGTAGCCATACCCCTCATTATCTACAGTTTACCCCTTCCAGTACTGTATCAGTGGATTACTGGAGGCCCCTCGTACCACTGTACGATACTGGAGAGTGGATCTACTCTCTCTGTGATATTTTACTGAAGGGTATCGCGCTCACTCGGCCAGTCCGGAGGTAGATTAGTACCGAATACTGAGGTGACCGCCTCCGTTCACGTTATACATCTTAACCGCATTCACTGGAGCGGAGGATGGTTTTCACTATGCGCAGGGGTGATATAACACTGTAGCACTACTTGCGCAAGTGTCTGGTCTAGGGCTGTTTATGACTAACCCCTCCCTGGAAGAGGTTATTATCTCTGTATACGATACTTGGCTACCGCCGGGTCCCTTGAGGTATACAGTATACGCCATTCCACATGGGTATCTAGAGGGGTTAATTGAGAACTCCCATCCAGGTAATCTGGATCGAGCAGGGTTTAATCACCCTCCAGTATGTTTAGCTTCATCATCGGCCTCCTCGCAGGAGGTTCATAACTCTGTTTACTGTCAGCTTACCACTGCGAGGGTTATACCTTAGCAGGTAGATACTGGAGGGGAATATACATGTAGCCACCTACTCGCTGCATTATCAGTGTGCCAGGTTTACTCCACTCCAGATCATCCTATAGCTACGCTATTGCCGCTCGAGAGTCACGTATTACCCCTGCCGGATAGGTACTTCACTGTAGGAAGGTAGGTACCGGCGACTTACCCTGTGATACTGTCTGCCAGTGGTGTATACGTTAAAACTGTCCGTCCTCTACTGGAGGGGAGTATTAATAACTGTAGGGACCACTGAGATAGGGTCTCTCTTACCGCACACACGTGGAGGATCTCCCGATCAAATGTATGATACCTCCGCTTCCGAGGAGGTGAATGGCTGGGATTTACTGTTAAGTACCACTTCCTACTGGGTAGGGGTATACTACAAGGGCTTTGCCTCCTACCGTCGGGCCACATAAACTCGCGCAGCCGTCGCGTGTTTATAATTGCTATGAATACTGATATGAGGACCCCTCCAAGGTATAAACGTCGCTTAACGACTCACTGGACCCAGGCGTATGTACGCAGTAAACTGTGTAAGAGCCCACTGGTCCAAGGGGCCGTGCGCCCCTTACAAAACTGTTTTCGCAATACTGGGAGGTAAGGTAACACTGTAGATTCCGGTGTTACTTGCGTAGGGTGTAAAAGACTCGCTCATGCCTTTACTGGGGGGTATACTGTAAGGTATACTTGGTTCTAAAGGGCTATGGATACCTCGACTGCCGAGGTTATTGCAGGATAACCTGAGATGGGGCGCCTGCCCTGGTGATTTACGTTGGCCACGGTGGTTATTCCCCCCTGTAGGATACCGTCATGGGTAGGCGGGTTTACTGTATTGCCACAAACTGCCCGCGGCGGGATATAGTATGACATGAGGGAATCCCCGTGCCTATACTGCTCAGCTTACTGGCGGGCGATACCTCGGTGAGAAACTCTGCGGCGGCCGCCTATTAAATGCTGTAGACTACTGGAGGATTCCTGTGGATACTGCGCCCGGGGCTATAGAATTGATGGATAGGACGGCCTGATCTCCCTGTGAGGTTACTGGAGGTATTTACTCCTAGCCTACTTGAGGGGTAACGTATGGGACCATACTGGAGGGGCACTCACGAGTTTACCCCCTCCATGTATCTACAAGCAACTTTATATGCCTTCCACCCTAGTAATAGGAGTAGTTTACTTATTACTGTGTGATCAGGTACGACGGCTCGTATATGACGCCTCACTGGGGAGTGATCTACCGTCTGTAATTTACGTGTGAGCTTATGGTGATTAGTCAGATCTCTCAAACTCAACCTCTCCTCAGATACTGGCATGTACCAGATATTCCGGGCCTGGCTCCCGCGTTAGCCGGTAATATACTCTCCTCCAGTATCTACCCTTGATGCGACTGTATAACCACTCCTGTATTGCGACATGACATTGTGCTACCAGAGGGGGATACTACCGATCCTCTTGGAAGTATTTATATACTAGGTGAGATACTGGTTATACCCTCAGGGGTAGTACTTCTAGATACTGGAGGAGGCGGTGTAAATGTCTGTAGATATCTGGCTACGAGTAGGTGGGTACCCCTCCAGTATTTGAGTATCACCCCTCCAGTATCGCAGTATTACCCTCTCCAGTATTTCGTATTACCCTCCTCGTTCCTGTAAAAATAACGTGGTATTCTACTTATACCCACTCCGATAGGTGGATCTAGGAAGGATACCGCTCCTCCCAGTTCCAGACAGGGGCCTGGCTACTCCATCACCTGAGTAGATTACTTGGAGCAAGGGGTATACTTAGGATACTGGGGGTATACTGTAGAACTGGAGGGGTTATACTGTAGATATGGAGGGGGTTATTACCTGTAATACTGGAGGGGTAAACTGTAGATACTGGAGGGGTAACTTAGATACTGGAGGGTATACTGTTAGATACTGGGAGGGCTAATACTTGTAGATACTGGAGGGTTATACTGTAGAACTGGAGAGCGAGTCCTATACTGTAGATACTGGCCACACGGGCGGTTCATATTCACTGTAGTATACTGGCCCACGGAGGGTTTACTGTAGGATAGCTCGCCGAGACGCGACGCTTCTACTGTATCCAGATACTGGCGCACGGCCCGATTTCACGTGGATCTATCCTGCTAGTAACGATCCTGGTTCCAGTATGGCGACGTATACTCCCTATCTCGCTCAGGATTCACTAGGTAACCCTCCGGATTTAACAGGATTAGCGCCATGACTGTCGCCTACTGAGGGTATCGGGGACAAGTTACCCCCCTATACCTGTAAGCTACCTAGGTTGGCGCGCGATATGCCGATACTGGGTAATGGCCGGTCGATGGATCACTGGAGGGGCTATTGGATACCTGAGGGATTATACTGTACATACTGGAGGGGTATGGATACTGGAGGGGTAAATGTAGATACTGGAGGGGTATGGATTACTGGAGGTGTACTGTAGTTACTGGAGGGTATATGAAGATACTGGAGGGGTATGGATACTGGAGGGGTATACTGTAGATACTGGAGGGGATTACTGTAGATACTGGAGGGGTATACTCTAGATACTGGAGGGTATACTGTAGATATGGAGGTATACCTGTTAGATACTGGGAGGGGTATACTGTAGATACTGGAGGGGTATACTGTAGATACTGGAGGGGTATACTGTAGATACTGGAGCGGGTTGGATACTGGAGAGGGGTATACTGTAGATACTGGAGGGGTATACTGTAGATACTGGAGGGGTCTACTGTAGATTACTGGAGGCGTATACTGTAGATACTGGGAGGGGTATACTGTAGATACTGGAGGGGGCTATACTGTAGATACTGGAGGGGATACTGGTAGATTACTGGAGGGTCATGGATACTGGGAGGGTTATACTGTAGATACTGGAGGGTATACTGTAGATAGCTGGAGGGTATACTGTAGATAATGGAGGTATGGATACTGGGGGGTATACTGTAGATACTGGGGGGTATATGGTAGATACTGGCAGGGGGTATGGTTACTGGAGGGGTATACTGTAGATACGTGGAGGGGCTATACATAGATACTGGAGGGTATACTGTTAGATACTGGAGGGGTATACTCTAGATACTGGAGGGGTATATGTAGATACTGGGAGGGGGTGATTACTGTAGATACTGGAGGGTTACTCTAGTACTGGAGTATACTCTAGATCTGGAGGGTATACTGTAGATATGGAGGGGTTATACGTGTAATACGGAGGGTATACTGTAGTACTGAGGGGTATACTGTAGATACTGGAGGGGTATACTGTAGATACTGGAGGGGTATACTGTAGATACTGGAGGGGTTATACTGTAGACACTGGAGGGGTATACTGTAGGATATGGAGGGGTATGACTGTAGATTTGTACTGGAGGGGATTACTCTTAATACTGGAGGGTTATACTGTAGACACTGGAGGGGTATCACTGTAGATACTGGAGGGTATACTGTTAGATACTGGGAGGGGTTATACTGTAGATACTGGAGGGGATACTGTAGATACTGGGGTATACTCTAGATACTGAGAGGGGATACTCTAGATACTGGAGGGGTATACTGTAAGGACACTGGAAGGTTAATTACTTAGATACTGGAGGGGTATACTGAGATACTTGGAGGGGATATACTGTAGATTACTGGGAGGGGTTATACTGGAAACTGGAGGGTATATTGATTCTACCTTATTTCACAAGGAAACACAGGGACTGGAGACCAATGTATGCTTTACAGCTGGGCCCTGCCATATACATGTTTAGCACGATACAGTTTAGGTACAATGATTAAGAAACTACACAAGACAAAACAAAACCATCACAGATAACAAAACACAAAAAATACAGCAGCAGAATTAGTTCATTTACACACAGGTTATTCCCCTAACAGGCAAATGAACGTTGCATTACCGCACGAAAACAGTTACACGGCAATACCTAAAACTAAAAATTCCTCCATAATATGTTTAAAATGGGCAACGAGGGACAAGAGTTCTCAGTTTAAGTTACCGTCTCGCGGGCTAGCTTCATAGGCAGGCGACGCCGTACAGGAAAAGGCCAGCCATACCCAGACTCTGTGGAAATAGCTATGGGCTGGGCATGTTGATTATCATGTTGAGTACGTCGTGGTTTTAAGGAGTTACTTATTTAATTCTAAGATATTGATGAGTCGTATGTTGTAAATGTAAGTAGAGGTAGCTGTTATTCAGAAGTGCTTTAGTAGACGAATCGTTGAGAGAGCATGTTGCTTTATCTCGTCTCATCGAGACAGCTTCGTAGTCGAGCAAGGCCTCACATTTGATAGATATATACGATACACAGTGTGTGATTTTCGTTGATAGCTAGCACCGTTAAAGTCACTCAAGAATTGAAGCTTGAAATGACACGCCTCAGTCATCCCAGGCGATTTAAGTGTTTGACGCTGTAGCATGTAGATACATATCGCCTATTATTCTATAACAGACATAAAAGGAGTATGGCTTGCAGAATTTGTCTTCTATTTGTAGAGGACAAACATGTCTGTTTTCTATGAGGAAACCTAACTGGATTTTTTAGCCAGTTTTTTGCAAGCTTCGTCACATGCATTTTTAAAAGACAGTTTATCATTCCAACAATATCCCTATGTATTTATATGCAGAGACCTGATTAAATTCGAGACACATCTAAGCTCGTTAATGTTGCTAAGTGTATTTTCAACCAACTTTTTGAACCTATTAAAAATCATAAATGTGTTTTTTTGCATTTAAAAAAGTTTCAGCTGTATAAAAAGACCCTTGTAATATCGTTAAAATCTGTCCCAATAGTGATATATGCCTGGGGCAGCCGTTGAATGCGCATAGTACATGTACAGATGACATCTGCAAATAAATGAAATTTGACTCACCTTTTCTGTATCTCATCACGCGGATATTCGTTTTTGTAGAGATGTGGACTAGAGTTACTGTAAGGTGGTGATGGATACTTGTATGCGGTTTAAGGTTAGGTTGGAAAGTAGGTCAGATTAGGGTTATATAAATGGGTTATAAATTTTGGAGGTATTGGGTCAAGATTAGGTATAGTATAAAGTGGTTTAAATTAAGGTTAGGTTGGAGGTTAGGTCCGAACTAGGGTTTAGTATAAAGGGTTAAAGTTAAGGGTTAGGTTGGAGGTAGGTCCGACTAGGGTTATATAAAGGTTGTTCTTACGTTGTTGAGCTCTCTCTGGTTGCCGTAGAGGGGGTGATATTTGCGGTATTTGCCCTGTCTGTATTTGGAGCTGATGAATCGTCGGCGGTCTTCGCTGCAGCTGGTCGGACTCAGCGCCTCGCTGGGAGGGATGTTCGCCGCCCAGAACCTGTTCAGACGCTCGTTTCCAAGCAACAGGAACACCTGGGGGACAGGTGAGGGGGGAGGTTAGATAGGGACACCAAATCTCTGTCTGTCTGTGTGTCTGTTTTAGTATTCTTGTGAGTACCAGAAGTCTTGACAAGAATATTAAATCAACAAAAATGTTGAGAAGTGAGGACACTTGTAAAAATACTATTTTAGGCTTAGGGGTTAGGTTAAGGGTCAGGGTTAGAATTAGGGGTTAATGTTTTAGGGTTAGGGAAAATAGGAGTTTGAATGGGAATCAATTGTTGGTCCTCAAAAAGTCTTCACAAGTATAGTAAAACATAGCTGTGCGTGTGTGTGTGTGTGTGTGTACCTGTATAAGCTCCTCTGTCCACACCCTCCTGTCCATCTTCAGACTGCGCACCTTAGAGATGCTGGGGCCCAATCCCCGATGCTCTCCTACAACACACACACACACACACGCAAAAAATACATAATTCTATGACTGCATTCTGTGTATAATAGAGAAACAGGTCCAACCAAAGGTCAGTGGATCTGAAAGTTCTAAAACTATCTGATGACAGTAAACACACTGACCTGCACAGCGTTTGCAGACCACCACACACAGGTTGATGGCAGCCCACTCAGGTTTGTCGGCGCCACAGTCGGCACAGCAACTGTTGCTAGGCTCCGCCCAGATTTGATTAGCCACCTCGCTATTGGACAGAGCTTCTCCAATCGCGTCACGCATCGCTTCTACCCACTGCTCCTTATGTTGTTCCGAATCCGCTAGAAAACTACACACACACACACACACAGTCTTGTACAGCTAACCTTGTGGAGACACATAATTCAGACACATTATTATTATATTTTTAATTTATTTAACCTTTATTTAACTTGGCAAGTCAGTTAAGAACAAATTCATATTTACAATGATGGCCTAGGAACCATGGGTTAACTGCCTTGTTCAGGAGCAGAACAACACATTTTTGCCTTGTCAGCTCGGGGATTTGATTACTAGCCCAACGCTCTAACCACTAGGCTACGTGCCCTAACTCCTAACCCTAACCCCTAACCCTAACCCCTAGCTCCTAAACCTAATTGTAACCCTAGCTTCTAAACCTAATTCTATCCCTAGCTCCTAAACCTAATTATAACCCTAGCTRCTAGCTCCTAAACCTAATTCTAACCCTAGCTCCTAAACCTAATTCTATCCCTAGCTCCTAAACCTAATTCTAACCCTAGCTCCTAGCTCCAAAACCTAATTCTAACCCTAGCTCCAAAACCTAATTCTAACCCTAGCTCCTAGCTCCAAAACCTAATTCTATCCCTAGCTCCTAAACCTAATTCTATCCCTAGCTCCAAAACCTAATTCTAACCTTAACCCTAGCTCCAAAACCTAATTCTAACCTTAACCCTAGCTC
>NC_036862.1:36441455-36442779 GCF_002910315.2 Salvelinus sp. IW2-2015
ATCCGGTCAAGCTGAACACTCCCTCTCTAACCTTGCTGGTTGTGTTTCTGAATGTGTGTGTGGTGTATGGGTGTAAACCTGAAGATGCGGTAGGGTGTGGTCAGATCAAAGCTGCGGCGGTCAGTGTCTTTCACGTTTCCTACGTTCATGTCGATAGACGTGATACCGATGCCAAGGCGGTAGTCCTGGAAACAGAACACACACATTACACAGCTGACATCACCCACTACAGCAACCAATAAGATCTGCTCTTGTTCATGATCAGAGCTGYGTTCAAATATATGCATATTTAACTATTTGTTATTTAGTGTGTCTTTACACAGGCAGCCTTGCTAAAATGTTTTTTTTTTAAACAGTTTTTGCTTTGTCAGTATAGGGTATGGTATGTAGATTGATGAGGGGGAAAAACGATTTAATCAATTTTAGAGTAAGGCTGTAACGTAACAAAATGTGGACAAAGTCCAGGGGTCAGAATACTTTGCGAATGCACTGTATATACAAAATTATATATATAAATATATATTGGGAACTGGAAATAATGCAGACAATTAAATTGATGGAAACTACAATCTGCCATATTTAAACTGATCTACCCACAAAAACAATAGGTTTGAAATCTTCCTAGAAGTGACACAGGGTTGACGGAGAGACACTTGAATTTTGGCACTTTACTTTAAGCCTTTATTGAATTCTCCATTTGGTCTGTATTAAAGGGCACTTTATGTAACATAARAGGCTTTTAAAATTKTATTATTGGATTATTATTATTATATATACACAATTTCTACTTCAAAATATCAAACGGACACAAAAGGCACTCATTTAGTGGAACGAACCAAATAGCCAGAACTAAAAAATTATGCAAAARGTATTGACYGACATTATTTGAGTTAAAGCGAGAGAAATGTTGCCTATTCACATCTCATATGTTGCCTGATTACAATATTTTATCTTGATACGTTAATAAATAAATGCTTTGTTAATTTTAGCATGTTTAACTGCCTACGTACCGTAGATCACAAGCCCATAATAGGTAAATAGGGCAAGCTGGCTGGCTTCTAGTACTGTTAGCTAGCCAGATAGAATTGGTAGCTAGCTACCCACGAAGAATTGACATCAATCTTGCATAATATTCATTTTAGGTCATTTTTGCCTGTTTAACTAGCTGGCTAGCTAGATTACTATGATTCACATTTACTCATTCTAGCTGATAATTATGAAGTAAAACATTTGTCCTGGCTGGAAGAAGGTTCAGTGAATGGGGCGGAGCAGCGTGAGGTAATACAGTAGGGGGAGGAGCAGCGTGAGGTAATACAGTAGGGGG
>NC_036862.1:36449480-36458177 GCF_002910315.2 Salvelinus sp. IW2-2015
GTTAGTACTGATGTAATGGTAGTAGTAGTTAGTGGTAATGATGATATAACTTGTAGTACTGATGTAATGGTAGTAAGTGGTAATGATGATAAGTATTGTAGTACTGATGTAATGGTAGTAGTGGTAATGATGATGGTAGTTGTAGTACTATGGAATGGTAGTAGTAGTAGTGGTAATGATGATAGTAGTTGTAGTACTGATGTAATGGTAGTAGTGGTAATGATGATAGTAGTTGTAGTACTGATAGTAATGGTAGTAGTGGGTAATTGATGATGGTATGGTGTAGTACTGATGTAATGGTAGTAGTAGTAGGTGGTAATGATGATAGTAGTTGTGTACTGATGTAATGGTGAAGATGACAGTGCCTTAGTTATAAGTTAGTATATAGTTTCATTTTCCATGTTTAGCTTTTTATATTTATTACATTTCTACTATTGACTGTTAACATTTTATTGTTGTTATTTTTGTATATTATTTATTACCATTTTATTATTATTGTTTATTGTTTATAATTTTATTACAATGTATATTGTATACATTGTTGCTTTGGCAATATTGACAATGTTTGTCATGCCAATAAAGCAGCTTGAATTTGAATTGACTATATGTAATACACCTTGATTTAGGATACGTTATTGCAAGCTAAATGTTTCTGACAGTGATAGATGAGTAAACAATAAAATGAGCTATACCACCTCCTTATTTGCCCAGCCAGAGATCAATTAACCAAATATACAGACGGGAGATTTGGTGAACAAAATCACATTTAGGTTGGGAGTAGCGCAGGCTACTGCGAGAGTGAAGCTACATAAAACGCTAGCAAACTGTTATGATCAGCTAATCTATCACACAACACACACACACACACACACACACACACACACACACACACACACACACACACACACAACACACACACAACACACACACACACACACACTGACCAATTTGTTTACCGTGAAATAGCTTGTATCTGGTCAAACACAATTTTTTCCAGAAGTTGACTAAGGGTTGGTAACAGGCTGATTGGTCGGCTATTTGAGCCAGTAAAGGGCTTTACTATTCTTGGGTAGCGGAATGACTTTAGCTTCCCTCCAGGCCTGAGGGCGCACACTTTCTAGTAGGCTTAAATTGAAGATGTGGCAAATAGCAGTGGCAATATCGTCTGCTAGCACAGACTACTACGAGAGTGATGAGCAAAATCCACTTGTTAAGCTACATAACATGCTAGCAAACTGTTCTGATCAGCTAATCTATGAGAAAACTAGAAGAAATATGATCATTAGCCCCTACCTTAACTAACATTTCCCCCAGCCTAATTGTTACCAAATATCCAAACGGAGAATCAGTGAAAACCAATTGACATTGATTGATTTATCAAGAGTCCCCCACACTCGTATCATCTAAATGGTGCTGATATGACCATCTCTTTCATTATTATTGATAGGACTTTGGGTGTTTCACTAAGCAACAATATGATACATGGCTTCAATTGCATTAGCCTACTTTTTTCAAATAATTTYGTCATTGATCATAACGAAGGTAAGTTTTCCTCTGTCCTCGCTTTTGTAAGACCAGAACTGTTTCCTCGTCTCCTCACTCAGCTGKGACCCGCCTCCGCCAGCCGCATTGTTCTCAACACTAGTTTAAATCAATATACTGTTTTCTAGAAATCGGGGTTRGGGCTCATTACATTTCTGTGATTTCAGACCGGGCTTGGGGTGGACCGGGCTGTAATTGTCAGGCCTGATGAGAACTCTAGCTGTTTCTCATCTCTCTGTTACACAACCACCCCACCACAGGTCTCTATAAAGAAACACAGAGTACTTATCATCTGACTAACAGTAGAAGAGAAGAGCGCACCGAGGGACCTAGGTGTATTCAACCATGGCTCAACCATGTTGCTGTGTTTACTTGTGGTCAAGGCTTCTGGGCTGACAACTAGAGAAGAGCAACAAAGAATGAACACACACACACACACGGACTCACAGTCGCTCTCGGCTTTGAAGAGAAAGGTTCGGTTGGCTGTGACCACCTCAAACTTCTGCTCCCCCACGTTGGTCACCCCCGTAATGGCAGCCGTTGGTATGATCCTCTTAGAGTATACCTCCTGTAACACAACACACCATGACTCATAGGACCGCTCTCTCTCTCACACACACACACACACACACACACACACACACACACACACAAACACACACACACACACAGCCAGACCATCAACAGAGAAACCACAATACAGAGAAACACTAATCCACTCTAACATCATGACCTAGTTAATGTATAGACTAACAGGACTGTGTAGACGGCTGATGGCTACCGCACCTTGTCGTTGTCAAAGTATCTCAGGTAGTCAACATCCAGCTTCACCCATCTCCTCTGGTAGTACAGAGACCTGCACACACATACACACAGTTAGGGGTCATATACTGGATGTGTGTGTGTGTGTGTGTGTGGTGTGTGGTGTGTTATGTACCCCTGGGTTGGGTTCTTATCCAGCCAGCCAATCTTTAGAACAGGGCAGGGTTCAGGGGAGGGGCCATCTCTAGGGGGCGGGGCTAGGACCCTGCCTCTGACCGGCAGGTAGACACTACCCTGGAGCGTACTCAGACATAGTCCTGCACGAGCTCCGACTGAGAGAGAGAGAGAGAGAGAAGAGAGAAAAGTGAGAGAAAGAAGAGAGAAAAGAAAGAAAGAAAGGGAGAGAGAAAGAAAGAAAGAAAGAGAAAGAAAGGAGAGAAAGAAAGAAAGAAAGAGAGAAAGAAAGAAAGAAAGAGAGAGAAAGAAAGAAGAGAGAGAGAGAGAAAGAGAGAAAGAAGAGAAAAGATCGAGAAAGAGAGAATGAGAACGAAAGCAGGGGAGAAGAGCAAGAGAAAGAGTTATTCCCTCTCTCGCTACAGAACAAAGATGTCACCAGAGGTCAGGGGAGACTCACTGGCTGCTGATTGGCTCGTTGTCATCGTCCAATAGTTCATCGTCGCTGCAAAGAGAGTCTACCGTTCCTTCCCCAACCCCGGCACTGGCAGGAACACATCCTATAGGACAACACAGCCGTCACTGAGACACAGCAACACAATAACATTACAGCACTCTAGACACATACTCACAATACACACCACCACTCTTACTCTGTCTGCCATGTTCACAGACTGGGCTTGGAGTAGACTTGGTCTGGATCTTCATATCATCTGAACTGTCACCTGACCCTGAGAGAGACACCGAGACAGAGAGACAAAAAAACAGACACGGAGACAGAGCGAGACAGAGCGAGACAGAGCGAGACAGAGCGAGACCGAGCGAGACCGAGACAAAGAAACAGACACAGAGAGAGACAGACAAAGAAACAGACACGGAGACAGAGAGACACCGAGACAGAGAGACAAAGAACAGACACGGAGACAGGGAGAGACAGAGAAGCACCGAGACAAAGAGAAAGAAACAGAGAGAGACAAGAGAAGCACGAGACAAAGATAAAGAAAACAGACACGGAAGCAGAAGACAGAGAAGCACGAGACAAAGAAACAGACACGGAGACAGAGAGAGAGACAGAGAAGCACCGAGACAAAGAGAAAGAAAACAGACACGGAGACAGAGAGAGAGACAGAGAAACACCGAGACAAAGAGAAAGAAACAGACACGGAGACAGAGACAGAGAAGCACCGAGACAAAGAAACAGACACGGAGACAGAGAGAGACAGAGAAGCACCGAGACAAAGAAACAGACACGGAGACGAGACAGAGAAGCACCGAGACAAAGAAAACAGACACGGAGACAGAGAGAGAGACAGAGAAGCACCGAGACAAAGAAACAGACCCGGAGACAGAGAGAGACAAGAGAGCACCGAGACAAAGGAAACAGACACGGAGACAGAGAGAGACAGAGAGACACCGAGACAAAGAAACAGACCCGAGACCAGAGAGAGACAGAGAAGCACCGAGACAAAGAAACAGACCCGGAGACAGAGAGAGAGAGAGAAGCACCGAGACAAAGAAACAGACACGGAGACAGAGAGAGAGACAGAGAAGGGAGATAGAAAAAGAGAAGAAGACATGAGAGTTCAGAGAATCACTTCTGAGCTACAGTCACAGTCCCTGAGACAGGACAGGTTCAGCAGCATCAGTGTTAGAAGGTCTGTTTTGAAGAAAGACTTGTAACAGTATCTGCTGTCTAACAACAAGACAACAGTTACTGTATATCAGTCTCTGTCCACACCTTGCCATCATGCTGTCTAACAACAAGACAACAGTTACTGTATATTCAGTCTCTGTCCACACCTTGCCATCATGCTGTCTAACAACAAGACAACAGTTACTGTATATCAGTCTCTGTCCACACCTTGCCATCATGCTGTCTAACAACAAGACAACAGTTTACTGTATATCAGTCTCTGTCCACACCTTGCCATCATTCCACTAGTAGACAGTCAGAAACAACATGTCAGCATACTTTATCTAGTTATTTTTTATATTACATAGGTCCAATTACAGTTAAAACAAGTGACAGAGAGAGACTATCCAACATCAACTGAACACTTTAATAACGAACATAACCATTAGAAAAACATGTAGAAGACAAGTGAGGAGATGCAGGATAGGGGAAGAGGTGGAGGAGATTCAGGATAGGTGGAGGAGTTTGTAGATTGTAGGGTTAGGGGTGAAGGGTTTGTAGATTGCAGGGTTAGGGGTGAAGGAGTTTGTAGATTGCAGGGTTAGGGTGAAGGAGTTTGTAGATTGCAGGTTAGGGGTGAAGGAGTTTGTAGATTGTAGGGTTAGGGGTGAAGGAGTTTGTAGATTGTAGGGTTTAGGGTTGAAGGAGTTTGTAGATTGTAGGTTAGGGGTGAGGAGTTTGTAGATTGTAGGGTTAGGGACTTACGGGGAAAGAGGTGGAGTTAAGTCAGGGAGAAGTAGGTTAGGGGTTAGGGATGGGTTAATCAGGGAGAGGTGAGGTTAGGGAGTTAGGGGTGGGGTTAAATCAGGGAGAGTGAGGTTAGGGAGTTAGGGGTGGGTTAAATCAGGGAGAGGTGAGGTTAGGGAGTTAGGGGGGGTTAAATCAGGGAGAGGTGAGTTAGGGAGTTAGGGGTGGGTTAAGGATGGAAGGGAGGGTTTAGTATGTCTCACTGATTTCAGGCGGTGGCTGGGGATCCTTCTCATGGGCAGGCAGGCTGCGTGTCGACTGGCGTGTTGGGTACCCTGGTCCGAGGCGGGGGGTGGTGGAGTTAGTCCGTGTGCGGCTCATCGACGGGAGCATCGCTGCGGAGAGGGGTTGACAGAGGAGGGAGGGGGGGGGGTCCATTGTTACCATTGTCACCAAGGGCTGGTTGAAGACAGGAAACAGTCGTGAGACTATCCATCCTCTAATCCTCTCCAGGCTCTCCTCTTCAGTATCTCACTCAGACTGACATTCATCCATGAGAGAAATGAATGCTGAAGTCCTGTAATAATCCATCTCTCTCTTCAGCCAACCTAACCTTAACTCTACCCATAACCCAACTGGGTCAGTCCCAGTGGTCAGGTATTCTGCCACTGTGTAGAAATGCCATTCTAGTTTGCTCTGTTTTTTTGTTAATTCTTTCCAATGTGTCAAGTAATTATCTTTTTTTTTCTTCTCTCTCATGATTTGGTTGGGTCTAATTGTGTTGCTGTCCTGTGGCTCTGTGGGGTCTGTTTGTGTTTGTYAACAGAGTCCCAGGACCAGCTTGCTTAGAGGACTCTTCTCCAGGTTCATCTCTCTGTAGGTGATGGCTTTTGTTTTGTTACCTTGTGACAACCCTCACACTCCCTAAATGATTCTCTCTGTCTATCTCTTGCCTGGCTACCCAAACTCCTTGCTCCCGCCAACCGCTACGCCACGCCCATGGACGTTTCTTCTCAACAATGAGTCTGGATCGGAGTACCTCCCTGACGATTTCTAAAATGGAAATCCATTCAACACCGTCTGATTGGTCCCAGAAAACGATGTGTTGGGTCAGAGCCAGAACACGTGGGTAAAGCAGCGTTTGAAAATGTGTCATTGGCTTTGAAGCTCCGATTGGTTAAAGATGATCCAATCGCTGATGTTTTGTGTAACACCCCTCATTTTGACGTCACCACAAACGACTTCAATATCTCAGACGGAGTTTGTAGCGAACGACAGAGAAGCGGAAGAATTCAGTTTGAGTTGTCAGAGAAGTCCATCTCCACCCATGTCACTGAAACCACCTCTCACTCCACACACAAATAACAGCACCCCAGAGCACAATGGGACATAAATATGTATACAAATCTATCACCAGTCAACATAAGACTGATGTCAAATCATCTCAGCAACAGCTACACATGCACTGGCCTGGATAGTATTCTGTAAATACTGACCATGTTCCCCTTTTCTCTTCCTGCTGCCCCCTCCCCTCAGTCACACAGAGTTAGTACATGATGCAGTGCTTGACTTGGCCTGAAATGGGTGTCGGTACTATTGATATTTAGTTGCAGGAGCTCCACAATACTGTTGAGTTAATATTCTATAAGAGGAACAGGGACTCCACAATACTGTTGWGTTAATATTCTATAAAAGGAACAGGAAGTCAAGCAGTAGAACATGAGGTGTTGGTACTCTGCTCTGGTGAGGTCCTTCCCAAGTCAAGCACTGACAAGACGGACAGAGGGACATGCACACACACGCCATGGGGTGATGATATACACCAATACACATACGATCTGGGGTACCATGGCCCAGGCTGTCCAGATCAGCAGGGGCAGGAGGAAGTGAGAGAGGTGGTCAGAGAGGTGGTCAGAGAGGTGGAAGCACGGAGTAGGAGAACTAAATATAACCTCTTTGTATCCGTCCAGCGGACATCGTTAAGCTTCAGAAACAATGACCCTTCCCGCCCTCACACACCAACTCACCCCGCCCACAGGCATACCACAAAACATACAGTATGTGAAAATGTGCTTACAGCAGACCCAACGTTCACACATCTTATCTACAACAGACCTAACAGTCTCTCTCTCTCGTTCATTCCCCAGGGCCCAGTGTGTATGCTGCAGCAGACCCCTAAAGCAGGCAGCCAGGGCCTTTCCTGTGAGCACCAAGGACTCCTAGTCTGGAACACAGATAACGAACATCACTGGTACACTGTGTCCCTGCTCTGGCACACAAGGCTCTGAGCCAGTATCCACTGAGCCAGTATCCACTGAGCCAGTATCCACTGAGCCAGTATAGTATCCACGGAGCCAGTATCCACTGAGCCAGTATCCACTGAGCCAGTATCCACTGAGCCAGTATCCACAATGCATCTCAGAGTAGGATAGCTGATCTAGGATCAGTTTGGGCTTTTCGAATAAAATTATATGGACACATCCTAGATCTGCACTCATGCTCTGAGATGTTTTGTGGGTACAGGCGCTCACAGGATAATGTTTCTTGCCAAGCAGCTCACAGGATAATGCATCTGCCAAGCAGCTCACAGGATAATGTTTCTTGCCAAGCAGCTCACGGGGGGTGGTTGTTGTCTTGTTCTTGGTCGTCTGTTTGCTTTGTGTGTGTGCTGTGGTTCGTTTGCTGTGAGTATGGTCATGTGTGTCTTCTTGTTTGGGTTCTGGTTGGTTCTTCTGTCATCTCTTTCGTCTCCTCTCGTCTGCTGCTGCTCATTAGGTGAAGTTTTGTTCTTAATTGTTTTTGTACTCATTCATAGTTGTATAATCTAATATGCTGCTGCATGGGGTTCTGTGAGGATACTTTGTGAAATCCATAGGTCATTTGTGACAGTAGGTTCTCTTAGAGCACAATACCTGGTTACTTGCTTGATGTGGTTTGGGGCAGGCAGGGGGTCGAAGACCTTGTTACCGGTGTTGTGGGTGGGTGAGAACGTGCATATGAATCAGTGTGATGGTATTGGTCTATTGGAGGAGCATGGCAGCTTTCGGTGTAGATGGGCAATCGTAGGCGCCAGGGTTGGGACAGGTGACACTCTGTAATCAGAGAAGCGCTTCACAGCGGGTCAGAGTAGGACTTTGATTGTTGGCCCTTGTGTGAAACTCTTTCACGGCTGGAGTGACTACCTTGTCATTCACTTCGGGAAAGGGAAGATGAGTTAATTCGTGTGAGCCTGTTGGTTTTTAGATTGTGTCCAATAGAACAGATTAACGAACAGAAGTAGAACCTCGACAACATTTGTGGAAGCCAGAGCGAGTAGGCCCTCTTACTTATCTGTGTGGGTGTGGTTCTGGAGGGGCAAGACAGGAGGTCGATGTGGGATTGGAGCAGGACTGTGAGGCTTCTTTAGGGCCCGCCCCCACCACTGTGGACTTTAGGGGGAGAGGGGAGGCACCTTGATCAGATGAACTGGTGTCATATCGTTCAATTTTGTGGTGTTTTGTTTGGTATAGGTGTAGTTGATGGAAGAGTGTAGGGGAGTGAGGAAGAGGGGAACCAGGGAGGGCTTTCCTTCCTTCCTCCCTACAGCCTTGTCGTGGGGTGTATTTGGCTGTGTTGGGTGTAAGCGCGTAGTATGGGTGCAGGACTAGGGCCTGGGTGGGAGGGTAGGTGAGAGGTATTGGGTGGTAATGAGTCTAGGGGTGAGTGTGACGATTTTGTGTTTGGTTTTTGTGTGTGGTTTGTGTTAAGTTATGTTCAGCTCGGGTTGTTGGTTGACGTGGGAGTTTTAGGGGGTAGGGTTTGGGGAGAAGCGGAGTGGGGCCAGTTGGGTGCTGGCGAGG
>NC_036862.1:36458552-36461219 GCF_002910315.2 Salvelinus sp. IW2-2015
AGGATAAAGTGCATCTGCCAAGCAGCTCACAGGATAATGGGTTTCTTGCCAAGCAGCTCACGGGATAATGTTTCTGTTCCTGCCAAGCAGCTCACGGGATAATGTTTCTTGCCAAGCAGCTCACAGGATAATGCATCTGCCAAGGCAGCTCACAGGATAATGTTTCTTGCACAAGGCAGCTCACAGGATACATGTTTCTTGCCAAGCAGCTCACGGGATAATGGTTTCTTGCCAAGCAGCTCACCGGGATAAATGGTTTCTTGCCAAGCAGCTCACAACGCATAATGTGCCTCAAACAGGATAAGCTGCAAGCAGCTCACGGATACTCTGACACAGGATAATGTTTGAAGTCACTCACGCTTTGGAAGAGGCAGCTCATGGAAGCCTCAGTCTTTCAGGGGGGTGCTATTGTTGTATCTTGCTGGCCAGGGCCCAAATTAAAGTTTCCAAGTGAAACCGTCCATCTTGTCACATGTTTGCAAGGCAGTGTGTTTTTAATAGCACACACCCCACCCACTGGCTAACAGGACTGTGAGTGAGTGTGTGTGTGTGAGAGTGAATTGGCATTCTGCATCTCTAAACAGTTATGTTTAAATGTATAACTTTTTTTAAACAACTCCAACAACTCTTTCACAAGTGTGAACCCACTCCAGCAAGTCTGTGGGAAAGACATAGCCGACTCATTGCCCAACTGTGGAATTACAGAGGGATGAGAGATCTATTAGCATCACAGTCACATCCACTTCCCTTCCTGAATCACTCCTTACAATAACAAAATCACTGGGCCAAAGTCACTAACAGAAAAGTACTGCAGCTTCTTTCTGTCTCCTTGTCCTGCTACACAGCTACACTGTCTAACTGCTGATAGGAAACAAAATACACACATCTCTCAGCATCAGTAGGTTCAGCCTCTAGTTTCTAAAATATCAACACAAAACAGCATAAAAGTGAAACACAGTGGGGGAGGAGGGGCATGAGCATCAACACACAGCGATCCTGAATAGGAGAGAAGGGGGGGGGGGTGGGCAGCAGAAGAGAACAGAAAGGAAACAGAGAAAAGAGGAGTCATTCTCACCTGTCCTGGCATGTCAAGCAGGGCCATCCTCGCTGGAGAGGAACGATAAACACAGAGGAGGACACAGAGGAGGAGAAAGGAACTAACGTTTCAGCAGAAAGAGGGAGGAGAGAACTGCCACAGGTGGGCGGAGAGAAGGAAGCACAGCGCACTTTTAGAAACGTAGTGCGGTGTGTTGCTACTCTAGAAAGAGTAACGACACTTCCTGTTAAAAAGAAAGTTTAATAGAGGGGAATCTCTCTCTCTCTTCTCTCTCTCTCTCCTCTCTTCTCTTCTCTCTCTCTCTCTCTCTCTCTCTCCTCTCTCTCTCTCTCTCTCTCTCTTCTCTCTCCATGCTTCTCGTCTCTCTCTCTCTCTCTCTCTCTCTCCTCTCTCTCATTCTCTCTCTCTCTCTCTCTCTCTCTCTCTCACTCTCCTCTCTCTCTCTCTCTCTCTCTCTCTCTCATCTTGTCTGTCCTCTCGCTCCTCTCTCTCTCTCTCCTCTCTCTCTCTCTCTCGTCTCTCCTCGTCTCGAGGTGGGATGGGGGGTAAAGGGGAGTCCTGGGCACTAGAATGGGGGGTGGTAGGGCAGGGGGTAGTGTTGGGACGAGGGTAAGTCTGGACACAGGCCAATGTCTCTACAGGGACAGAGCGGTACTTATTCCTCTCCTTAGGGACTGGTCTCGGTCTCTCTCCATCCCTGGACACTGATCTCTCCTTAGGTACTGGTCTCTGTGCAGGGACTGGTCTCTCTCCTCTGGACACTGGTCTCTGTGCAGGGACTGGTCTCTCACTCCTCACAGGGCTGGGTCTGTCTGTGAACACTGCTCTCTCTTCCTCTCTCTGGTCTCCCTCTGCAGCCAGGTGTGTGTGTAGAGCATTGTGCTCTCTCTCTGGGTGTGTGTGAGTGTTTGTGTGGAGTGTTTTTTGCAGGCTGGCTAGGATGCGTTTGCGGTGTCCAGGCAATGTGATTCCAATCGTCTCCAGCTGATCCTGGGTCAGCCCTTGGCATTCCAACAACGTTCCAAACCCTGCGTCCTGGAACACTGGGAGATACTGGTCCAGATGCAGCACACACAGCCACTCCCATACCGACACACACCCCTCCGCCTCAGACATCACCACAGTGTGTGTGTTTGAGTGGGTGTGTGTCTCTACGTGTATATAAGTGTTCTTGTGTGTATGTATGTGTGTGTGTCCAGTCAGTGTTCAGATCAAACCTGTGGAAGAAGCAGGAAGACAGGTTAGGAATTCAACCTTTATCAATAGAAGTGTACATCCTGTCAATACAATTCACTTATATTCCGTTCAGAAACACACAACCCCATGGCAACCCCATGGCAACCCCATGGCAACCCCATGAAGAGGATGTTAGAAGACTACAGTGAGTTTAGAATCTCTTGGTCAATAAACACCACTGTAAAAAACACTGTTGACACCAGAGCAAATTCTCTTCCTTCCTTTTCCTCTCTCTCTCTCTCTCTCACACCTTCTCTAACCACAGATAAGAGACCACCGTCTCTAAACAGACCACAAACACCCAACAGCTAGCACGCACACACACACAGTACGCACACACACACACACACAGTACGCGCACACACACACACACA
>NC_036862.1:36461531-36462505 GCF_002910315.2 Salvelinus sp. IW2-2015
ACACACACAGTACACACACACAGTACGCGAGAAGACGCTTATCTTAACTTCCTAAACTCTAGAAGTATCTCGTCTTACAGTCAGTGATCAGCAGATCTTAATCTATGGAGGTCGAGAACAGTGCTGTCCTCTCTCAACAAGAGGACACTTTGTACAAGGATGTAGGAGCTGTGTGACACAAGACAGCAAACCTCACATATTACACACAGACATTTGTATTTATTTTCTAGTCACACATCAGCATAAGAAAGACCTCATTAGTACCAGGCAGAAAACAGTCCAATAGGTGAACTATTTTATTCTGCAACCATAAAAGACCATTAGACCAGAACAGACTGCGGGACAGAGGTGGTGTCACTGACCCGTCACAAGAGTCAACACACACACCTGCCTGTACTTCTAAAACAAAGGGGTGGGTAGGTGCCTCTATGTGGAGGGACACACACAACCGGGGTCTATTTGCATGTTAAAGACACCATTTGTGAAAGTGTGAAGAAGGACATCAGTGTCTGTAAAACAACTGCAAATCATTTCCTGTGGAATATCCTGTCCTTCCTCTTACTGACAGGCCAGAGACCACAGAGAGAGCGCTCCCTCTCTCTAATTAAATACAAATGTTTATCAATCTACACACAATACCACATAATGAAAAAGCGAAGACAGGTTTTTAGAAAAATATATTTAAACTCAACAAAAAAGAAATGTCCTCTCACTGTCAACTGTGTTAATTTTCAGCAAGCTTAACATSTGTACATATTTGTATGAACATAACAAGATTCAACAACTGAGACATAAACTGAACAAGTTCCACAGACATGTGACTAACAGAAATGGAATAATGTGTCCCTGAACAAAGGGGGGGTCAAAATCAAAAGTAACAGTCAATGCAGCTGGTGGCCACACCAGATACTAAGTACTGCAGTGCATCTCCTCCTCATGGACTGCACCAGATTTGCCAGCTCTTGCTGTTAGAT
>NC_036862.1:36463108-36464609 GCF_002910315.2 Salvelinus sp. IW2-2015
ATCTCCTCCTCAATGGACTGCACCAGATTTGCAGTGCTCTTTCTGTTAGTTGTTACCCCAACTCTTTCCGACCAAAGGCACCTGCAAGGTCCCAGACATTTCTGGGGAATGACCCTAGAACACTGACATTCCTGTCTTGCAGGAAATCGCGCACAGAATGAGCAGTATGGTTGGTGGCAGGATGGGGGGGGTCATGTCAGGATGAGCCTGCAGAAAGGGTACCACATGAGGGTGGAGYACGTATTCCCTGTAACGCACAGCGTTGAGATACCAAAAATAAGATCATTGCAGGCTTACTACATGATTCCATATGTGTTATGTCATAGTTTGACGTCTTCACTATAATTCTACAATGTAGAAAATAGTAACAATAAAGAAAAACCCTTGAATGAGTAGGTGTGTCCAACTTCTGACTGGTACTGTACACTATCTGTACATCTTCTGTCTATTTCTGCCATCTTCCCCTTTCACTCCTTCAAGCATGAATGACTTAGTTTGTTTCTCTTGTGTTCTCTTTCTAAGCATATACTGTACATCTATCTTCCCAGAATGTCCATCTATCACTGTGTCCATCTTGTAACAGGGTGGAGGTGCCTCTATTAGATGGAATGTGGTAGTCATGAGACTGAACTGTGAGGTTGCTATCGGTCTGTTTGAACTAATTGGTTATTTCTGTTAATTGATTGCTGGTGTGATTGTGACCATCGCCTCCACCTGTTATCTTAAAATGTCTGCATTTCTGAGCCCTAAGAGGAAGGGAAAGGACAGAACTGCTGCTGTCTCCAAGTCCCACACCAAACTTGATATTTGCTGTGCCTGAGCTACGCTACTTGAAAACTGCATGTGCTGGAGACACTGAAACGGTAAACCTTTTTGATTGCCACTCAGTCTGCTGGCCCCTACAGCTTATTTTAACCTTTTTGTAATAAACTGCATTTTTGATGATCCTGTGTTGTGTGTATTCCATAGTGGTACCCAGTTCAGGTTGAATTGACCCTGCCCTGTCCTACAACCTGTGGTTGCTAAACCATCTCTCTCTCCAGGCTGGTTATAACCATGTTTCTGTACTGCAGCAACAAATGGGGCATTCTGTTACCTGGGCAACAGAAAACAAACACAYACACACAGAGTAGAGGGGCCAGGGGGAATCATATGGACAGAGCCAGAGTTGTGATATTAGACACCGATTAAGAGAGTTACCTGACACATCTTTGACATTCTTTAAAGGAAGTAAGAGATTGTGTGTGTGGGTGTCAAGCTTCACATCCCCTTTCAAGTACACATAAAAACACACGATGCCAGAGTTAAACTCAGTTCTTTATAAGCTGCCCTCTCAGAAAGGGCTGTGGCGTCATAAGGTGACATTTACATCACCTCAATATGAGCTACTGTTGAGTCTCCCCGCCTTATCTCAATATGAGCTACTGTTGAGTCTCCCCGCCTTATCTCAATATGAGCTACTGTTGAGTCTCCCCGCCTTATCTCAATATGAGCTACTGTT
>NC_036862.1:36464998-36466920 GCF_002910315.2 Salvelinus sp. IW2-2015
CAACAGAGAGAGATCGTCTCCCGCTTATCTCAATATGAGCTAACTGTTGAGTCTCCCGCCTTATCTCAATATGATGCTTACTGTTGAGTCTCCCGCCTTATTCTCAATATGAGCTAACTGTTGGAGTCTCCCCGCCTTACTCAATATGAGCTACTGTTGAGTTCTCCCCGCTTATCTCAATATGAGCTACTGTTGGTCTCCCGCTTATCTCAATATGAGCTCTGTTGAGTCTCCCCGCCTTATCTCAATATGAGCTACTGTTGAGATCTCCCCGCCTTTAATTCAATATGAGCTACTGTTTTATGCCCAACTAACTTCACTTTCGCTCACTTCTTTTTCTCTGCATTGTAACACCTCTGTTTCACACACACGGTTGCCCGTTTAGCAGACGCAATAAAATAAACGCCTGACTCTTACACACACACACACACATCTCCAGTCACTCATCTCGGGGCCTCACAGACAGACAGAGGTGTAAACATGCTGACTCAGCCAACGACCTCAAAGAGGTCAAACCACACACACAATATCTAGGCTCTTTCTGTCTCCTTCTAGCTCCCCTTCACTCTCCTCCATCCTCTCCGTCTCATGAAAAGAGATAAACATACAAAATGGTACTACAGATATAGGGTCATCATCCAAAAGGTTACCATCCCAATATGGTCAAATCAGACAAGCCATGCTATAGGAGACGTGAAACGGGAAGTATCTCTGACCTTGTGATTACTGAGTACGGCGGGGTACTTTGCTAGTCAGCAGCCACTAGCTGTGACGTCACTGCCAGTCAGCCTAAATCATTTAGATTTATACAAAAACACACATATATATGCAGACTAGCTCAGCGCTGGGATTAAAAGACTGTGTAAGGAAAGTACACAACACAGTCTGGACAGAGTTTTTAGAAGTCCAGAGAAGGATGGGAAGCAGCCAGGTTACTCGAGCAGCCAGGTTATATTTCGATAGTTGAATATATCGTATGGTTTTGACAATATCGCAATATATTTTTGGACTAGTTGGCTGTACCTGCATCAAAATTCCAGTATTTTTCCTTCATATCTTGTCCCCCATATTTTTAAATATGGAGACAATTTGTTATCAGCACTTTTATTTCCATGACTGGCTCTCAAGGCTCTCTCTTGTCCCTCTGCAGTAGACATACGGTGAACAATATGTTGGAACATTAAATCGCAATAAAATCACAGTATCTGTATTTATTATGGATCCCCATTAGCTGCTGCCAAGGCACCTGACCAAGGCACCTGACCAAGGCACCTGACCACACGACTGAACAGTAGTCCAGGTGAGACAAAACTAGGGCCTGTAGGACCTGCCTTGTTGATAGTGTTGTTAAGAAGGTAGAGCAATGCTTTATTATAGACAGACTTCTCCCCATCTTAGCTACTGTTGTATCAATATGTTTTAACCATGACAGTTTACAATCCAGAGTAACTCCAAGCAGTTTAGTCACCTCAACTTGCTCAATTTCCTCATTATTCATTGCACGATTTAGTTGAGGTTTAGGGTTTAGTGAATGATTTTGTCCCAAATACAATGCTTTTAGTTTTTGAAAATGTTTAGGACTAATTTATTCCTTGCCACCCTTTCTGAAACTAACTGCAGCTCTTTGTAAAGTGTTCCAGTTATTTTAGTCACTGTAGTAGCTGACGTGTATAGTGTTGAGTCAGCCACATACATAGACACACTGGCTTTACCTAAAGTCAGTGGCATGTCGTTAGTAAAGATTGAAAAAAGTAAGGGGCCTAGACAGCTGCCCTGGTTGATTTCCTGATTGTACCTGGATTAGGCTTCCATTAAAGAACACCCTCTGTGAGACAGGTAAACTCTTTATCCACAATATAGCATGGGGTGTAAAGCCATAACATATACGTTTTTCCAGCAGCAGACCATGATCGATAATGTCA
>NC_036862.1:36473200-36479911 GCF_002910315.2 Salvelinus sp. IW2-2015
CTGCAGTGAACTGAAAAGAGGAGCAACCCAGGGATGTGTGTGCTTTGGGGACCTTTAACAGAATGTGACTGGCAGAACGGGTGTTGTATGTGGAGGATGAGGACTGCAGTAGATATCTCAGATAGGGGGAGTGAGTCCTAAGAGGGTTTTTATAAATAAGCCTCAACCAGTGGGTCTTGCGACGGGTATACAGCGATGACCAGTTTACAGAGGAGTACAGAGTGCAATGATGTGTCTTATATAGAGCATTGATGGCAAATCTGATGGCCGATCGGTAAAGAACATCTAGCCGCTCGAGAACACCCTTACCTGCCGATCTATAAATTATGTCTCCGTAATCTAGCATGGGTAGGATGGTCATCTGAATCAGGGTTAGTTTGGCAGCTGGGGTGAAAGAGGAGCAATTACAATAGAGGAAACCAAGTCTAGATGTAACCTTAGCCTGCAGCTTTGATATGTGCTGAGAGAAGGACAGTGTACCATCAAGCCTTACTCTCAAGTATTTGTATGAGGTGACTACCTCACGCTCTAAACCCTCAGTGGTCGGAATAACACCTGTGGGGAGAGTGGCATTCTTCTTACCAAACCACATGACCTTTGTTTTGGAGGTGTTCAGAACAAGGTTAAGGGCAGAAAAAGCTTGTTGGACACTAAGAAAGCTTTGTTGTAGTAGAGTGTTTAACACAACATCCGAGGAGGGGCCAGCTGAGTATAAGACTATGATTTGCATATAAATGAATGAGAGAGCTTCCTACTGCCTGAACTATGTTGTTGATGTAAATTGAGAAGAGTGTGGGGCCTAGGATCGAGCCTTGGGGTGCTCCCTTGGTGACAGGCAGTGGCTGAGTCAGCAGATGTTCTGACTTCATACACTGCACTCTTTGAGAGAGGTAGTTAGCAAACCAGGCCAAAGACCCCTCAGAGACACCAATACTCCTAAGCCMGCTCACAAGAATGGAATGGTCTACAGTATCAAAAGCTTTGGCCAAGTCAATAAAAATAGCTTAGAATCAAAGGCAATGGTGACATCATTGAGGACCTTAAATGTTGCAGTGACACATCCATAACCTGAGCGGAAATCAGATTGAATACCAGAGAAAATATTATAGACGTCAAGAAAGCCAGTAAGTTGATTATTGACAAGTTTTTCCAACACTTTTGATAAACAGGGAAAAATAGAAATWGGCCTATAACAGTTAGGATCAGCTTGATCTCCTCAGAAATAAAGGCCACACCGTGGCTGCCTTCCAAGCAATGGGAACCTCCCCAGAGAGGAGAAACAGGTTAAAAATGACAGAGATAGGCTTGGCGATGATAGGGGTGGAACCTTCTGGATCTAAACCATCTGACCCAGATATTTTTMGGGGGTCAAGTTTAAGGACCTCCTTTAGCACCTCCAACTCAGTGACCGCCTGCAGGAAGAAACTTTGTAGCGGTGCAGTGGTAAAAGAGGGAGGAGCATCGGGGCTAATCGCATAAGAAGAGGTGGGAGATGAGGAAATGTTGGATGGGCAATGAGTCATGGCTGAGTCAAATAGGAATCATGACTTAATGAAGTGGTGATTAAAGAGCTCAGCCATGTGCTTCTTGTCAGTAACAACCACATCAACTTTAAAGGGACATGGGCAGCTGTGAGAAGGGTTTATTCTCGAGGTCTTTAACTGTTTCCCAGAACTTCTTGGGGTTAGACCTACAGAGAGGGAACTGTTCCTTAAAGTAACTAATATTGGCCTTTCGGATAGCCTGAGTGCACTTATTTCTCATTTGCCTGAATGAGAGCCAGTCAGCCTGAGTARGCGTGTGCCGAGCCTTTTTGCCAAATGGAATTCTTGAGGTGGAGTAACTCTGCCAGATCCCGGTCGAACCAGGGGCTGAACCTGTTTTTAATTCTCATTTTCTTTATGAGGTGTTTGTTTACAATAACACTGAAAATATAGAAAAAGAAGGTCCAAGTGTCTTCGACAGAGTGGATCAAGCTGATTCTATAGCATTTTACAGAGTCCAGTTCATGAAGGAAGGCATGCTCATGAAAGTTTTTTAGCAAGCGTCTATGACAAATCAGGACAGGTTGTTTCACTGAGAAGCCAGTGCGAACACAGGCTGTAAAAGTGACCACTAAGGTCATTACAGAAAACACCTGACTGATACCCATCAAGATTATTTTTGAGGATAACATCAAGGAGAGTAGCCATTTCTGGGTGTTTGGAGTCATACCTTGTGGGATTGGTAATAATCCGAGGAAGATTTAGGGAGTCCCATTGTTTTAGGACTTTGTCAGGTGGTTTAAGCATGTCCCAGTTTAGGTCACCTAGCAGGACGAATTCAAACTTAATGTAAGGGGCCAGGGAGCGAGACTTAGGGATAGGTACAGGGTACAGAGCCGGGAGCAGAGTTAGGGAAGGTAAGGGTACAAGGCCGGCGAAGAGCTAGGGGAAGTAGGGTACAGGCGCCGAGAAGCTTAGAAGGTAGGGTACAGGCGGGAGAGAGCTTAGGGAAGGTAGGGGTACCGAGGCCGGGAAGTGAGCTTAGGGAAGGGTAGGCGCGAGATCGGAAGGCTCGGGTACAGGGGAAGAAGCGTTAGGTGAAGGTAGGGTACAGGCGCGGAGAGAGCTTAGGGAAGGGTGGGTACAGGCCGGGAGAGAGCTTAGGGAAGGGTAGGTTACAGGCGGAGAGAGAGCTTAGGGAAGATGGTAGGGATACCAAGGCTGGGAGAAGCAGTCTCAGGAAGGTGGAGGGTAACAGGCGCGGGTAGAGGAGCTTAGGGAAGGTAGGTAAGGACGGAGAGAGGCTAGGGAGGTAGGGTACAGGCACGGGAGAAGAGTGCTTAGAGGAGAGGTAGGGTACAGCTGGCACGAGAGAGAACTACTAGGGCGAAGATATGGGTAGAGGCCGGGAGCAGAGCTTAGAAGGTAAGGGTAACAGGCCGGAAAGAGAGCTTAGGAAGGTAGGGTACTAGGCCGGAGAGCGAAACTTAGGGAAGCAGTAGGCACATGGCGGGAGAGACTAGGAGAGGTAGGCGTACAGGCCGGGAGAGAGCTTAGGGGAGGTAGGTAAGGCCGGAGAGACTTAGGAAGGTAGGGTCAGGCCGGGAGAGAGCTTAGGGAGGTAGGGTACAGGCCGGGAGAGAGCTTTAGGGAAGGTAGGGTACAGGCTGGGAGAGAGCTTAGGGAAGGTAGGGTACAGGCCGGGAGAGAGCTTAGGGAAGGTAGGGTACAGGCCGGGAGAGAGTTAGGGAAGGTAGGGTACAGGCGGGAGAGAGCTTAGGAAGGTAGGGTAACAGGCCGGGGAAGAGCTTAGGGAAGGTAGGGTACGGCCGGAGAGAGCTTAGGGAAGGTAGGGTACAGGCCAGGAGAGAGCTTATGGGAAGGTAGGGTACAGGCCGGGAGAGAGCTCTAGGGAAGGTAGGGTACAGGCGGGAGAGAGCTTAGGGAAGGTAGGGTACAGGCCGGGAGAGAGCTATGGGAGGTAGGTACAGGCCGGGAGAGAGCTTAGGGAAGGTAGGGTAAGGCCGGGAGATGAGTTAGGGAGAAGGTAGGGTAAGGCAGGAGAGAGCTTAGGGAAGGTAGGGTACAGACGGCCGAGTCGGATGGTGTAGAATTCCAAATGTTTACTAAGGGTTGGTAAGAGATTGGTTAGCTATTTGAGCCAGTAAAGGGTTTTCTATTCTAAGTAGCGGAGTGACTTTGCTTCCCTCCAGGCCTGAGGGTACACAACTTTCATATAGGATTAAATGAAGATGTAGCAAATAGGAGTGGCAATATGTCCGCTATTATCCTCGTCATTTCCATCCAAGTTGTAGACCCGGTGGCTTGTCATTTTGATACACAAAACTTTTTACATCTCTTCACACACACTCTACGGAATCAAAATTACAATGCTTGTCTTTCATAATTGGTCAGATATACTTGGATGTGTATGTAGCGTTTGTTGCTGAAAAATCATGCCTAAATTTGCTAATCTCGGCAATTTAAAAAATCATTCAAGTAGTTAGCAATATCAGTGGGTTTTGTGATGAATGAGCCATCTGATTCAATGAATGAGAGCGGAGTTTGGCTTTTTGCCCAACATTTTATTTAAGGTGCTCCGTTATTTTTTAAGGTACTATCATTCTTTGTCATTTATCTTTGTTTCATAGTGTAGTTTCTTCTTTTTATTCCYTTTAGTCGCATGATTTCTCAATTTGCAGTATGTTTGCCAATCGGTTGTGAGGCAGACTTATTTGCCATTTATTCTGCCTCATCCATCTCAACCACAGAATTGTTTAATCCCTCAACAATCCACAAAGGTTTAACTCGTGATTTGTTAGAAGAATTGTCTGTCTGAAGAGGACCCTCCCCGGGAACATTTTAATTTTTGAAATGTCCAAGAAAATCTAACATCCTCCCCAGAAAGAATGCTATTGCTCTAGAAATAGAACCTACACAGATATATTTGCTAGCCTCCCATGCATAAGCTACTTTCTGTCCCGATCACTAAAACTGAATAACATAAAAACTAAATAGAAATGTTTTTAAATCACACTAAAACTAAATAAAAACTAGTAAATCATGTTGGAAAACTAAKTGAAACTAAACAGAATTTCTAAGAAATAAAAACTAATATAAAAACACAAAACTATAATAACCTTGGTGCTAGGTACTCGTTTATAAAAAATAAAAAAAAGGTTAAACCTACCCCAAACCTTAACCATTCGGAATTAATGCCTAAACTAATCCGTTGAAATTTGACATGTATCCCCACTCCCTGGACAAGCGTTGAATACTGAAGTCAAACCGTGACATTTTGTTGTGGGGAGAAGAAGGGAGAGAGAGGGAGGAATACCGGGGGGGTGAGAATAGTAAGTCTGTGGTGTTAGTAAAAATCACTGAGGGTTAAGGTCAGAAGGCCTTGGTTTTATATCTCTCTGAGACACACACAGAGAGTTTCAGATCCTCATTATGAGTGACAATTAAGGCTGCTGTGTGTGATGCATGACCTGGACCACTCTTCCCATCACACACACCCACTAACAGTGACTCACACGCCAGCTAGCAATGAGGAATCGGCCCAGAAGTGGCCCTCTTCAGGGGGGCCCGGGAGTGATTGAATCAGCTCGGAATCGGGTGTCGGACTCGGCCCGGAATCAAAATGAATGACAGCCCAGAATCGGCCCATTCCGTCTACCAGAATTCCGCCAGCTTTGCTGGCATTTTACCAGAATCACCCCATGACCGATTTAGTAATTTTAAGCATTACTATTATCATTTTATACATACAAATTATACCCCATACACAAAACTAATAATGTCTCGGAGGAAACGTATCACATGGTGACGTGTCAAGCGTGCATGCGCCTAGCCCGCACAGGGTTGCTACACATGCGATGGGACAAGGACATCTCGGCCGGCCAACCCTCCCCAACTCGACGACACTGGGCCAATTGTGCGTCTCCCGGTGACAGCGGCACAGGTCTCAAACCAGCATCTGTAAAACGCAGCTCGCACTGTGCTGCAGTGTCTTAGACCGCTGTGCCACTCGGGAAGCTCTTATCAATGCTTATCAATTGCCTCCACAAAGTATCAAAATACTAAACAGGACTCTAAAAGTTCATTTAAATGTTAATTGTATTTTTGTGAATGTGGAAAATATGGGAAATAAATTAATAATTAAATGTTAATTATATAAAGCAGCCCGTGTAATCATCTGCCAGAGTGTAGCCCTATGGCCACGGCCCCAAGTAATACATTTGGGCCAGATAACTCGGCCCGAGCTCATCCCCGCATCCTAGCCAAAGTAATACTGCCGAAGGGCGGCCCAGACTCTGGCCACATGACGCGCCGATCTGACTCTCAGCGCGAGGAATGCCCGACTTCAGCCGGAATGCCCGACTCTGAGCCGGAGTGCCGACTCTCAGGGATGGCCCGACTCTCAGCCGGAGGTGCGCGACTCTCAGCCGGAAGTGCCGACTCTCAGCCGGACTCGACTCTCAGCCGGAGGGCAATCGCCGGATCCACTCTAGCGGAGCCGACTGCCGGTGCCCCGACTCTCAGCGGAATCGGCAGATCCACTGTGCTAGCTGGGTCCACCCTGGTACCCTCCTTCGAGCTCAATGACTCACACACATTCAATTTCCTCCTAATCAAAACCGTTGAGACAGAGGGTGGGGCGAACATGAGTCACAGCTAGGCTCTACTCTTCCACAGGACAGATTTTAGATCACACTCACTTTTGTCCCGTCTCCACACACACAACTGAGACACATACCAAAGTCAAGTACCAGTTTATATTAAATTTACCAGCGGTGGCCCACAGCAAGCATGGCATAGCATGGCACAGCTATGAAGCATGGCCAACAGCTAGCAGAGTTGGCCAGCATACTGGGGTTAAGCAAAAAAAAATCAGATTATGAAAATTTATCACGAGATGATTACCGCCGTGCATCTCACGTCAGTAGCCATGAAGCGTTTGAAAGGCTGGTCATGGCTCACATCAGCAGATCTCACCGGACCCTAGAGCCACTCCAATTTGCATACCGCCGCAACAGATCCACAGATGACGCAATGTCAATCGCACTCCACACCGCCCTTCCTCACCTTAAAAAGGAACACCTAATTGTGAGAATTGCGGTTATTGGACTACAGCGTAGCATTAACCCACCTATGTGCCACGAAGCTCATCACTAGCTGTACTTTGCTCTGTTCATCTTCCCTCGGAACGGACTAGTCTCCCAGC
>NC_036862.1:36480046-36486343 GCF_002910315.2 Salvelinus sp. IW2-2015
TTGGTACTGGTTTAATAGACTGTAAACCTCTTCCTTCCAGATCACATAAAACATCTCCAATCCAAAGTTAATCTAGAATTGGCTTCCTAATTCCGAACAAAGCATCCTTTCACTCATGCTGCAACGATACCCTTGTAAAAAACTGACCATCCTACCAATCCTCGGACTTCGGTCATGATCATTTACAAAATAGCCTCCAAAACCTACTCAATAAATTGGATGCAGTCTGCAGTGCCATCCGTTTTGTCACAAAGCCCCATATACTACCCACCACTGCGACCTTGTACACTCTCGTTGGCTGCCCTCGCTCATACTCGTCGCCAAACCCACTGTCCGGTCATCTACAAGACCCGCTAGGTAAAAGTCCCCCTCTATCCTCAGCTCGCTGGTCACCATAGCAACACCTACCTGTAGCACCCGCTCCAGCAGGTTTATCTCTCTGGTCACCCCCCAAACCAATTCTTCCTTTGGCCGCCTTCCTTCCAGTTCGCTCTGCCAATGAACTGGAACGAACTACAAAATCTCTGAAACTGAAACACTTATCTCCCTCACTAGCTTTAAGCACCAGCTGTCAGACAGCTCTAGATTACTGCACCTGTGACATAGCCCATCTATAATTAAGCCCAAACAACTACCTCTTACTACTGTATTTATGATTTGATCTTTGCTCCTTTGCCACCCCACTTATTTCTGTCTCTACTTTGCGCTTTCTTCCACTGCCAAACCAAACCCATTCCAGTGTTTTATTTTATTTACTTGCCTGTGTTGTATTTACCCGTCGCCACCCATGGCCTTTTTAATATTTTTATTTATTTATACATATATTTTGTTGCCTTCCCTTCCCTTTAATTTTTTTCTCACCTCACTTCTCACATTGTTATAGACTTATTTTTTTTCACCGTATCATGACTAATGTTTGTTTTTACTCCATGTGTAACTAGTGTTGTGTAATGTGTCCGAACTGCTTTGCTTTATCTTGGCGCAGGTCGCAATTGTAAATGCAGAACCGTGTTCTCCAATTGCTACCCTGGTTAACATAAACGTCTAAACTAAATAAATCACAATAAAAAGAGGGATGCCTGTCTGAGAGCATTAGCCGGAAAAGGGACATTGACATCTATAGATGTCCAGAACGCCAGAGGCAAATGGCCCTGGCCGCAAAAAAGCAAGATTCTTAAGGGCATTCGCGGCCACACACAGGGATGCATTATCCTAAGTGTTGTCAAATTGTGAATGAGCTGATCGAAGACCAAATAAAACACCACACCCAAAAAAAATGTTCACAGTCTGCACAAAAAAAAACAAAGCAAGAGCTCATGCCTGCCATGCAACTTTTAAATAAGTTCAGTAGTCTCATCATGCCAGCCTTAGAACTGTATTAAAACTCAAAAACGTAATAGCCCAAACGTTTGATCACAACTAAAGTTACATACAATAACTCTAAATTAAGCATACACTGTAGAACACCTGTTTCTTTGTTAACCGCCCTCAACACAGAATAGAATGCATGTGTGCACTCCTCAAATCATCTTGGAAGAAAATATCCTTTCTATTTTATTCAGCTAATTGAATCATTGTATTCTTAAATAATAATACTAATACTATAAAATAATATGAAACAATGCCACGAATTCTATGTAAATCTGTCTGCTAAAAACTAGTGTCCGCCCACAGCCATTGGCATAGCCAGAGGCAGACCTACATAATGACAACTCAGAGTATTGCTATTATTTTCTTCTGAAATAGACTACATTTTCTTCTTCTCAATGTTTTCTTAGCATCGTCTATAATAAATAATGGATTAGTGTGATAGGCTGTACCTATATTACATTGATTTATTAGACTTAAATGTAGATTTCCAAAGCGTCTGCCATCAAGTGCTTGAAGCAATTTATATTTTCTCGCTCACGTTCAAAGATTTAACGATTGAGCGCACAAATAGCAGTCCATACCAAAATGGAACACCCCTTTTACCACAATAAATTACCAAGTATTTTACCCATTTTACAATTAAAACCCAGCTAAGTAGCAGACTAAAATAAAGTATAGAAATAAAGTATAGACCATAGTCATAATTTTTATCTCATGTGTTCTTCTTTTCCACCCTTCAAGCCTACCTAGTGATGATTAACAAGGTGTGGACCTGAAAGGCCCAGACTGCTACTCATTCTGGCGGTGACAGGGAAAGAAGCGGGCCTGTGTAGAGGATGCTTTCTGGAAAGGGGGCATGACCCAAGACCTCGCCAACCAAGGACAGGAGAGACCCCAACTCTACAACGTATAACACCATTTGCCTTTAGAACCTACTAAGACCTAGACTTATATGCCTATCACTTTGTAATTATCCTTTTATTTTAGCGTACATAAGTCATAGGCTACTTGACTTGATAATAAATTAGTGTTGGGCCAAGCAAGAATCAGCACACTGTGAGAAAAAAACTGAATGAAAAAACCTGCCCTGCATGGGTTTGAACAGAAAATGACTGGCTACAAGGAATTCCTACCAGCCGAAGCCTACCACCGATCTAAAATGCTTTCAGCATTTGTGGGATAACTAGTGAACACAGTGCACACTTCATGAGAAAGGAAAAGGTAATGGGGACAGGATGCTTGATATGAGAAATTACAGCTCACACTCCAAAATCTTGCCATTACAGAATGTCTCTTCCAATACCATCTCTAAGCGTCCTCTACAATAACACTGAATACCCCCAAAACCCATTGTTTAGAAACACTTCGTCTTCCATGAACTAACAAACTTGGATTTCTTCCATTTAACTTGATCATTTGACTGTATTCCACAGCTTGCTGAAAGTGGTAATGCTGACGATTTATGGTCATGCTCTGAATCACGTGCGGTGGTGAACAACCTGCATTTCAGGAACTGTACAGACTCTGCCAGGAGCTGGAGACCGCAAACAACGTGAGATCTGTAAGATTTCTTTGGTCCCAGGCCGGGCGAAGCTCAAGCGCCAACAACATGTACGGGTATGCAGCGCGACTTCTTATACTGCAGCCCAGAGTGACACGAGGAACGACTCATATTTCAATTAAACACGGTAATGTCTTTCCTGCGGAAAATGCGGTGAAAGCCTCTTGTAGAGCCACAGTCACCAACCTTTTCTGGAAGTCCAAGACTACTTACGCAGCAATAAAGCAAGCATACGACTACACTCAGATTTTTTTAATGGCTTAAAATAGTAACCTTAATAATAAAAACAGATATTCTGTAAGATTGAGTTTGTGAGTAGGCCTAATATATGATCACAGCATATTAACCTACCAACTGCGTTGGCCTGCCAATATTGTTCTTCTCAGACCATATTATATTTCAGAAAGGCTTACAGAGCACAACTGAAGCAATAGAATTGAACAGAATTTGCAAATAGTTACCTTTCTATATACTGGACTCGAGGATATCTGACATTCTGATGGTAATGGGCTTTCCAAGACAAACTGGAACTCGCGAACCAGACAGACAAGTCGATCAATACGGTCAATGATCAGAGATTCTAGAAGATGCTAGAGGGTTTCGACGACTTGGAAATTCCAGTATGGATGACCGTATCAAAAGCACATTTTCACAGATCGGATCGCGTTTTTCCTAGATAGTCCCGATTGTCCTGAAACGGGACTAGAAAGACATCAGAAACCGAGAACAGAAAGTCATTCCCAAAGTTCCCCTAACGTCCATGACCGGTTTTGCAACAACGCCGCATGTCAGCCACAGGTATCAACAAAGGAGGGTGTGACGGGAGATGGCACTGACCCAGAGAAATTGAGTTTCCTAAGCTCCACGTCCTATTGCTCGGTCCCCTGCTCTCCATTCTTCCTTTTTACCTCCAGGAGACTAGATTGCACCACCTCCCGACATGAAAACCCAGACCGAGGACACATTATTCTTTACTTAAACTTCTTAAAGAAGCTAATTGCAACAAATCTCGAGTAGTTTCGCACATTTCACCGCATTATAACTGCATCCATCTGCACCAAAATATAAATTCCCATGTCATATTCCTCCCACCAAACCAAGAAAAAAATAAATAATTGTTCTCGAAGAGAAAATACGTCAATACAACTGCTGTGATATTAAATAGAGCGCAGCAGGTCAATCTCGCGTGTGACATAATCAGACCCTGGAGAGCCACCTTCGCCGTTACCCACCGCAGAGTTCCGGCCTACGATCGATGGTAGCCAAGCTAATCCTGATCGGCCCAGATCGAACCGTACACACTAAACACTTCCCACCCAAAACTAGTGAAAATCGTGAAGAAAAAAACGACTGGCCAATTGTGCCTCTCACCCTTGCAAGGCCCCAAGTCACATTTATCACCCCAGGCCCTATCTAACTCAAGTTGGTGCGATCAAGTAATTTATTACACGCAACACAGATAAGCATGTTTGTGCAAATTAAACAGCTCCGCACTTGATGCCGGTGCACATGAAGCGGAAATGCCTCTTGACCCTGGTGCCTCGGGACGTCCTCTTAGTCATATGCGTTATCAATGCCTTCCACAAAGTATCAAAATACTAAACAGGACTCTAAAAGTTCATTTAAATGTTAATTGTATTTTTGTGGAATGTGGAAAAATGGGAAAAATAAATTAATAATTAAATGTTAATTATATAAAGCAGCCCGTGTAATCATCTGCCAGAGTGTAGCCCTAATTGGCCACGGCCCCAAGTAATACAATTTGGGCCAGAATCAACTCGGCCCGAGCTCAATCCCCGCATCCAGCCATAAGTAATACTGCCGAAGGGCGGCCCCAGACTCTGGCCACATGACGTTCAAGCCGATGTCTGACTCTCAGCCGGAATGCCCGACTCTCAGCCGGAATGCCCCGAACTCAGCGAATGCCCGCTCTCAGGGATGCCCCGACTCTCAGCCGGAGTGCGCCCGACTCTCAGCCGGAACGTGGCCCGACTTCAGGCCGGAGGGGCGCCGACTCGTCAGCCGGAAGTGGCCCGACTCTACAGCCGTATTCATGGCCCGACTCTCAGCCGGAGTGGCCCGACTCTCAGCCGGAATGCCCCGACTCTCAGCCGGAATCGGCCCAGATCCACTGTGCTAGCTGGGTCCCACCCTGGTACCCCTCCTTCGAGCTCAATGACTCACACACATTCAATTTCCTCCTAATCAAACCGTTGAGACAGAGGGTGGGGGCAACATGAGTCACAGTAGGCTCTACTCTTCCACAGGACAGATTTTAGATCACACTCACTTTTGTCCCCGTCTCCCACACACACAACTGCAGACACATAACCCCAAAGTCAAGTAGCAGTTTATATTAAATTTACCAGCGGTGGCCCACAGCAAGCATGGCCAACAGCTAGCATGGCCAACAGCTAGCATGGCCAACAGCTAGCATGGCCAACAGCTAGCATGGCCAACAGCTAGCATGGCCAGCATACTGGGGTTAAAGCAAAAAAAATCTGATGACTGAAATTTAAATCAACCGCAGATGATTACCGCCCCGTGGCACTCACGTCAGTAGCCATGAAGCGCTTTGAAAGGCTGGTCATGGCTCACATCAGCAGCATCCTCCCGGGACACCCTAGAGCCACCCTAATTTGCATACCGCCCCAACAGATCCACAGATGAGGCAATGTCAATCGCACTCCACACTGCCCTTCCTCACCTTAACAAAAGGAACACCTATGTGAGAATGCGGTTCATTGACTACAGCACAGCATTCAACACCATAGTGCCCACGAAGCTCATCACTAAGCTGTACTTTGCTCTGTTCATCTTTCCCTCGATACGGACTAGTCAACCAGCCTCTGCCGCTGATAAACATCCCCACAGGATGATGCTGCCACCACTACGCTTCACCGTAGGGATGGTATTGGCCAGGTGATGAGCAGTGCCTGGTTTCCTCCAGACGTGACGCTTGGCATTCAGGCCAAAGAGTTCAATTTTGGTGTCATCAAACCAGAGAATCTTGTTTCTCATGGTCAGAGTCCTTTAGGTGGCTTTTGGCAAATTGCAAGCGGGCTGTCATGTGCCTTTTACTGAGGAGTGGCTTCCGTCTAGCCACTCTACCATAAAGGCCTGATTGGCGGAGTGCTGCAGAGATAGGAGAACCTCCAGAAGGACAASTATCTCCACAGAGGAACTCTATAGAGCTCTGTCAGAGTGACCATTGGGTTCTTGGTCACCTCCCTGACCAAGGCAATTCTCCRTCCGGTTGCTCAGTTTGGCCGGGCGGCCAGCTCTAGGAAGAGTCTTGGTGGTTCCAAACTTCTCCATTTAAGAATGTTGAAGGCCACTGTGTTCTTGGGGACCTTCAATGCTGC
>NC_036862.1:36486691-36491690 GCF_002910315.2 Salvelinus sp. IW2-2015
TCCTGTCTCGGAGTGTATTATTTTACCATATCAACACACCTTGTGGGTTTTAATTAAAGCAACTTTTTGCAATGACTGTGTCTGATGCTAAGTGCACTGTTTGATGAAGACACAAATGACTCAAGAGGGAGCKAGAGATCAAGATAACCAGAAGAAAATAACCTGACCATCCTCCTCCCGCTCTTGCTGGCTTTCGCAGATTCTGCCGCTACTCTCCTGAAATTGTCAATAATAGGCTACATGAGGAGTCTGCAACCTTTCTCATGTGGAATGCCAAYTTATCTTACCAATTATAATGATCTGCATGCCAGTTATGGTTTTCATATGCACATTTTCGTGGAACAGTTTAATTTAATTTATAATAACTCCTTTGTATTTCAAAATCATTGTCCTGTTGTTAATCAAAATTCTATCCAAATCTAAATGAAAAGTATACAAACCTAAAAAGTAACTTCTATTGCCATTGCCACTTATTTTAAAAAAGAGAGTCTACATAAAGCCAACAAAATTGCAGCCTGCAGGTAGGAAAAAAATCCTGATAGAAATAAATATCCTATAAATCATATTACACATGGCCTGTCTGCAACGAACTTGAAACATTGTATTAACTATAAATTGGGTCCAGCCCGAGCTGGTGCTAGCGTACTAGCATTTATATAAAATATTCTGTGCCCTCAGGTTTCGCATYCCAGTGAGCTCTGGACAGACACAGCTGTGGGCTATTTGCGCAAGGGATAATAAGTAATCAGGTAGGCCTATTTTATGACGTTTCCACTGGATCAGAGCATGACATTTTTCCCTTTCATTCAGAGTGGTTATCGAAAGGGAGATTTTTCAAATACATTGAGGAACTACTGTCATTCTGAGCCGCCGTTCTTTGTGGGCGATAGGTAACGACTGCTTTGGCGGGAGGCAGTTGTTGATGTGTACAGAGGGTTTGAGCCCAGGTTGGCGAGGAGAGGGATGGAAGCACACACCGTTACAACTAGCTCCGCCCATCACTCAGGAGACGCATTTGTTGTTCCTCGACCACGAGACGTGTCCAGTCTGCAGGGTCACTGCAGCACACGCAACAATGTTGATGACAACGATGATGTTTTCACTTTGCTTCTTAATATACAATCCACTAGCGTTCTAATAATTACACTATTAGTTTGCGTTTTTTACAACTGCAAACACTAGGTTTGTCTTTTCTTAGCAAGTTGGTCCTAAATCGTGTTAGTCGCTAATGCTAACACTGCTTACTTAGCTAGCTAATAAATGTACTGAGTCAGAGAAACGTAATTAAGCTATACAGCCTGATACTACAGTGATGGTGTAGACTAAATCAGCATGTTGTTGTGGCAACAGTATCTTCTAAATCAAAGAGAAAAACGCAAAGCATGAATATGTTAGATACAGGAGGTAGCTAAGAGAAAACATTCTGATGTAGCCAAAGTCTATAGGTCCCTAGGAAACACTTATCAACAATTTGGTTACTAACCTGTCACAAAAACTCCTCCATGGCATTTGAATTTGTTGTATGTAAAAAAACACTTTCAAAGTGCCCACTATTACATTCTAACTAAAAATAATAATAATCATTCTATTTCCATGATTCCAACAATTCACCCAAAGTGTTTTGCGCTAAATTCGCAAGTCAAATCGCATTTGGAACATTTGGTTATAAATAAGGCTAGATTGTTCTCACATATCGTGCAGCCCTCATGGCAGGTGGAAATGATCTCAATTGAGTGCAGGAAATGCAGGAAATTGATGAAAATGCTGAAAATAATTTTGTGTTGAAGTTTAATTGATCAGAATGGAGAAAGACCCATTGAAATCACATTGTGTGTTGACACCTAGGTTCACTCACTACTCATAAAGCAAATGTAGACTTGTATTATTCAAAAACATAAAATACCGACATTAGTTTTTATACTGTGATATATTTTGGCCATATCACCTAGCCCTACCACGACTTAGTGATAGCTTCTGATTCAGGATCTCCTAGCATCTTCCTCTTAGATCTCAGTTCTGCTTCTGACACATTAGGCCACAACATCCTCCTGCATCGTCTCAGAGAGCACACTGCTATCTCTTTAACAGCTCTGAAGTGAATCTCCTCCCAACTCTCCAATAGAAGGCAATACATAACTATTGGAGAGACCAGATCAGAGGATTCTACAGTCACATGCGGTGTCCCACATGGGTCAGTGCTTGGGCCGATCCTGTTTTTAAATTACATTTGTATTTATTKGGGATCTTCCAATAACATTCAGGCACTAACATTACATAAAAAACAAAAGATAAAACAGTACATCATATGACATTACTACACCACTACATATCTACAATAGAAAATGTATAATACCACCATACAACAATATTACAATGTACGGGTGTGTAGAGTGTGTGTGCTAGCGCTTGTGTGCGTATGTACCTTTGTGTGTGTCTCTTTACAGTCCCTGCTGTTTCATAAGGTGTATTTTTGAGCCCAACCTACATCAGCGGCCTCATCTCAATCAGTGAGCCACCTAGCACTCTCCGCTCCAGCCACTCCCTACTGCTTCAAGTCCCCAAGACACGTCTCCGAACTATGGGGTGCCGAGCCTTCCGCTGCCTTGCCCCTCGCATATGGAATGCTTAAAGCCCTCTTTTATAGTCGTAGTCCCAATCTATWATGATTTTGGCACCTAGCCCACTACTGCATTTTAAATGTATGTTGTTTTTAATTGTATTTTTTTTTTCCTCAGTAGAGCTTTGAGAGAACTCTAATGAAAAGCACTATACAAATGAAATGTATTATGATTTTTTGTATTATTACAATAATAATAAGAGAGAGAATTTTTTTATATTGTGCTAGTTCTAGACATACAGTTACATAGTATTGTTTAAATATTCCCCATGTAACGTTAATGGGGCGCTACATGGCTCTGCAAAGCACCTGTCAAACCTGCACCTCTAGTTTGGACGACGGCGGAACACGGAAAGAGGTGCACATTAACTCAGTCTAAACCAGTAACACTACTCCCATTTCACGCACATCAGATTTGACACACGCACGGAAATAACTTGTTAATATTGTAAATCATTGATGTATGATCCTGTAAAATGAGCGGACGTAAGCCCTGAGATCCGATAAGAATAGAGGAAACAGATTCCCTCTGGGATAAACAACCGTGTCAGCGTTCCGCAATAACGGAGACGGGGGTCCTCGCTTCTTGGTCGTTTAAACTATAGCCTAAATCTACCACAAAAGAAGGAAAACGGTTCTAGGCGTTTATAATTTTATTTTATCCACGATGAAACGCTACAGGCGGTCATTTTAATACATMAACTAACAGCAACTGCCCGTTTACAATCTTACAGGTTGCTCTAAAAACGTAGCTAGATTGTTGACAATCACATCCGAGTCRAGGCTATTATGCCTTTGCAACTACACTTGAAAGTGCAGAGGAATTCTTTACAAATTCACCTCATTACAAAATCTGTTTTGGTCCTTTCTTTCCTCTGACGTTTTTCAATCATAAACTCTACAGAAAATTAAAAAATATATATATGATTTACCTTCTCTGTGTTTTGAACCGTTTCTCTGCTGACTGAAGTTGAGGTTTTGTGGTATATGGGGATATTTCACGGCGAGTTCGCCAATGTCTTTTTCTCACGCTTCGAAAGCACCAGCAGCAAAGACACAAATCCACCGAAAACRTCTGCCGCGGTCACGTGACTGATTACAATTAAAAAGGAGCACAGTCCGGTTTTCAACCTTTGAAGTCTATATGCGAGAGAACACACCAACAGACACTTATTCTAGTAAACATAGACAGGGAACCAGTTCCACACAAACGTACGATTTGGAGATGAATCGCAGGCTAACAATTTATTTCTGGACATGCTAATCCTGGACATTAGTAGCAACATTTGTATGGGAACAATTCGGTCTGGTGCTTTGCAACAGTAGCCATTCRGACTAAAATGATCGTTCCATTCTGCGTGGAAACATAAAATAACAACACTGGACATTGTATTCACATACATATTTCTGAGTGATTCTAGGACGGTGTGTAGTGTCGTTTTCAACCACAGGAAGGCGACAAGTGACTGCTGTAGTGTTGAGGTGGAGAGGCTGGCAGGAGGGGAAAACTGCCCAAACATTTCTATATATAATTGACAATACCAAATAGTGATCTTACCAGTGTCTTCACATAAAAGCGCCTACCACACTCGAGCATTAATGGCCCTGCTTGTTTCTCCCTGCCACCCCCTTCGATTCACCCATTCATGGATGCTAGACCAGGGGTTGAAGTCGTTCCTCTCCTGTCTTTCCTCGTTCCCCATTCTCTCTCCTTCCTCTCCTCTATCTCTCCCCCACTAGCATATGCTTTACATTTTTTAACATTTTTAATTTAGTGCGCTCTTATCCAGAGCGACATTACAAAATTGGAAAAGTTACATACTATTCATCCTGGTCCCCCCGTGGAATGAACCCACAAACCCCGCTGGCGTGCGCAAGCGCGCCCCCTCCCATGCCTTCCCTACCTAAACCAACTGACCACACGGACCACCTCCACACAGCATGCACAGCCTGCAAACCGATGGAAAGGGCATAGGTTTATAATTGTACAGTCTTATTTGCAGCACTGTGTCTAATAAATGTTTCCCATAGGCAATAAAGTTAATTTATAAATCTGGCAATCCACGATCTTTATTGATGATTGCTATTCCTCTCATGCTGAATTCTTGGGGAAAAATCTATGCCCTTATCGATGGCCAATCAACCATACACATAATACATTGTCCTTAAGAATTGATTCTTATGTTGATTATATAGGCATCTCAAACTAGCCTGAGTAGAAGTTGCCTGCAGATGGAGGAATCCTAATGGTATTCACAAAAGAATATGTAGGCGATATATTGGTCTCGGGAATGTTTTTACCAGATCGACCTGGATCTGCAGCATAGGCCAATTATTCAGCGCAATGAAAGAAAACTCTCATCCGATGAAGTTTATTACTGT
>NC_036862.1:36491715-36499445 GCF_002910315.2 Salvelinus sp. IW2-2015
TGGGGTCGATCCGAGGGTGGCAGGGAGACAGGCCTTCATGCGCAGTGTGTAGCCTTTTAAACTGAGACACTGGTACAGATACACAATTTGGGTTCATTATATAAAGAATGTGGGGTTCCAGGTCGTAGTTGCCTGATGACTCACCCTGAATTTAATTCCACTGCTCTATCAATCGCTACATACATTCTGTCTGAATCTGCCATCCTAGAAGAAATTTCAAGAGTTCATTTCAAAATGAGGGGCGTTGTATAAAACAAATTATTCAGCGATTGGATCGTCTCTAACAAATCTAACCAGTGAAAAAATATAAGTTGCTTATGTCATGTAGGCCAGCTCTGGCCCAACCCATTGGTTTATGGGACCAATCAGAACAGTCAGAATGTGTTTGCGTTCTATAAATTATAGGGGAGGGAGGCAAATCCAGARTCATCGTGGAGAAGAAACATCAGTTTGGCCAGAGTGATGTGGACAGGWAGCCAGGCAACAGCTCACAGTTTGCCTTATTTACACTGCAGGACAAAACAAAACAAAAATTGACAAACTTTAAAAAAAACATGAGGCTTAAACTGGGTTTTAGACTAGGCCCTTGTCTTGGGCACTGAAAAGTTACATGCTGCCACATCAATGCTGCCACATCAAACATTTCCCATGGTCTGATCTGCCGTTCTTGTGAGGAGCCTTTTGCTGCGTTCCTTAACCAAGTGGGAGGTGGGAATTTACCAGTGAAGTTATAAATATCAGTTGGATGAATTCACATGCTTTGAACTCATTGAGYAAAGCTGATTGGGTTTCCGCAGCTTACTGGCCATTAGCCAAACAAAGTACAGCTGCTTGGTTGAAAAAATTATAGTGTTCAAAAAACATATAGATAGCTTTTTATAAATAATGTTTTGTTGCATTTAACTGCTGAAAATGCTGTTATCTAGGTCATTTCCTTATTAGGTGARGTCAGAGGACAGCATGTGGGAGAAGTGACAGAGTTTCCCACTAATAATTACCAGTTGGAGGCCYTTTAAGTGGATTGTTCCCATTCGTATGTGGTAAATTCCCACTTGGTTACGAATGCAGCATTCATGTATAGCCAAACCAGACAGCAATCAAAAAACTAAATATGTAAAATGACAATTAACATTCTCCAAAACATATTGTAGCCTAACCTTACAGAACGTAGTACTGAATGTTATTGAAAATAATTCTCAAATAGTACAAATAATAATAATACATTCCAAAATGTTCTAGTTACCAAACTTGTCTTGGCATGCACATAAAATTGTGCGAACGCCATAATACCATAGAAGAAGAAGATAACAGGATTTGCAAACAAAGCGCGTCCGACAGTGCATTCGGAAAGTATTCGGAACCCTTGAATTTTTCCACATTAAAGCCTTGTTCTAAAATGTATTAGAATAAAAAAAATACACACATTACCACATAAATGACAAAGCGAAAACAGGTTTTAAGATTTCTTTTTGCAAGATGTAATATAGAATAATAACAGAAATACTTATTTACATAAGTAGTATTCGACCCTTTTCTATGAGAACTCGAAATTGGAGCTCAGGTGAATCTTGTTTCCATTGATCATCCTTGAGATATTTCTACAACTTGATTGGTCCTACTGTGGTAAATTCAAATGATTGGACATGATTTGGAAAGGCACACCCTGTCTACATAAGGTCTACATGTGACAGTGAATGTCAGAGCAAAAAACCAAGCCATGACGTGGAAGGAATGGTCCGTAGAGCTCAGAGACAGGATTGTGTCCAGGCACAGATCTAGAGAATGGTGCCCAAATCATTTCTGCAGCATTGAAGGTCCCCAAGAACACAGTGGCCTCCATCATTCTTAAATGTGGAAGAAGTTTGGACCACTACAAGACTCTTCCTAGAGCTGGCCACTTGGCCAACTGAGCAATGCGCGGCGAGAAGGGCCTTGGTCAGGAGAGGTGACCAAAGAACCCGATGGTCACTCTGACAGAGCTCTATAGAGTTCCTCTGTGGAGATAAAAGCATATAACATATAACAGTTTACCAAAGACAGCTAAGACTCTCAGCCATGAGAAACAAGATTCTCTGGTCTGATGAGGATTAACTGAATGCCAAGCGTCAACATCTGGAGGACATCTGGGATCATCCCTACGGGGAAGCAATGTGGGGGGGCAGCAATCATGCTGTGGGGATGTTTTTCATGCGGCAGGGACTGGGTGATAGTTCCAGGCGATTTGAGGGAAACGATGAACGGAGCAAAGTAAGGAAGATCACTGATGAAAACCTGCTCCAGAGCGGGCAGGACCTCAGACTGGTTCACCTTCCAACAGGACAACAACCCTAAGCACACAGCCAAGACAACGCAGGATTAGCTTCGGGACAAGTCTCTGAATGTCCTTGAGTGGCCCAGTAGGAGCCCGGACTTCAATCCGATCTAACATCTCTGGAGAGACCTGAAAATAGCTGTGCAGCGACACTCCCCATCCAACCTGACAAAGCTTGAAAGGATCTGCAGAGAAGAATGGGAGAAACTCCCCAAATACAGGTCTGCCAAGCTTGTAGCGTCATACCGAAGAAAATTGGAGGCTGTAATCACTGCCAAAGCTGCTTCAACAAAGTACTGYGTAAAGTGTTGGAATACTTCTGTAAATGTCATGTTTTTTATTTTTTYTACATTTGCAAAGATTTCTAAAAACCTGTTTTTGCTTTGTCATTATGGGGTATTGTGTGTAGACGAYGGTMMGAAAACTATTTAATCCATTTTAGAGTAAGGCTGTAATGTAACAAAAAGTGGAAAAAGTTAAGGGGTCTGAATACTTTCCGAATCCACTGTAGGAGAAGTTATGTACTAGGACGTGCTGACAAAACGAATACGCCCCGGTAGTCTTTTCCCGACTGCAAACAAATGTTACAGAAATGACCCTGCGTGGATACATGGATTATGTGAGCAGCGCTACAGTACACTTGAACAAGTTAATTTGATATAACTGAGTTTCCTGTATATGAATGAGAAGTGTGTGTAGGTGCTTCACTAAGCCTACTCGTGTCTTACTATAGGGCAGGATTTAGCCCTGTGACAGTTCAAAGAACAATCATGTCCCTTCAGTCACCTCTCCCAGAAATCCCATGGTAACCAAACGTAATTACTTTAAGCATGTGATTCATTGTAAACTACCAAACCATGTCTGTGTTTTGAGAAATAAAAACAGAGGGAGTACTGCAATGATTTGGCCTGTTACCATTTCAGGCCCCAACTCCTCCTCAAGCACTTCCCTTAGCGTTAGCAAATAGCCCTACAAGGCTATCTGAAGACTGGATTGAGTGTGTGTGTGGTGTGTGTGTGTGTGTGTTTGTGTTGTGTGTGTGTTTGTTGTGTGTTGATGTGGTGTAGTGCTTGGTGTGTGGTGCGTGAGAGAGGAGTATGAGGAGAGAAGAGAAGACTAGTTTTTGGTTACAATTAATCTTCTCAGAGACTACAGCTCTGGTGCTTATGCCCCCCCCCCCGTGCCACATGAGGAGAGGTCAAAATCAACATCTGAGCTCTCACTTCCTCCTCATTTTCACTCTCTCCCCCATCTCCACTCTCTCCCTCCACCGTCCCAGTCTTCCCTGGTGTAAGTTGAGTGGGGGGTTGCCATGCAACCTAGAGTGGGGATCCCTGTTCGGAACAAGGCCACACAGCAGTAGCGGCATTAAACAGTGTTGTAGGTGTCGTGTGTGTGTGTGAATGGATTCAGACCAGACCAATCTGTTAAATCAGGTCAATCATTTGTCAGACCTCATTTAGCGCACGCACACACACTCTTTAAGAAAGATCCGGATCACAAAATAAGAAATATGAAAACCTTTGTAGGAATCTGTATTTTAAGGATTTGAACTCTACATACATTCATACATCTGTAGTGTTGAGGAACAGAGAGCGGACCGGTTGTGTGTGTTCAGGATTCTTTACAGGATACAGCCAATTGATCCAGAGACACATGTTATAATGGACAATAGGGGAAGTGATTCAGGACAAAGAGACTTAGTAGCTGAAACAAAGTGTGTGTTATGGTGATGTGTGATGTAGTCGCTTGTCTTCTCCTCTCGCGTTGCATCTCGCTGAGTGTACTCTCTCGTCAATGTTCTCCAGGCTGTCTGCGTGCTGGATGCTAAGCTCGGACACAGGGATTGTGGGAAGTGTCAGTCTGCTCAGGGTAGAGCCAGGGCTTAAAGCCTGGGTTGTGTTCTCTGCTCCACTCTCCGTACTTTAGACACGCCTTACTGATCTTTCTTCATCGCCTGCACAACACACACACACAACGAGGAGATTGCATTTAGCCAGGTTAAAAAGGAACACAAGCCAGAGAGCAGTCTGGGTTCTCTGCTGTACTTGTAGTAACCTCAGTGATGGAGAGAGATGTCTGTTGTACATGTAGTAAACCTAGTGATGAGAGAGATTGTCTGCTTCGTACCATGTAGTAACCTAGTGATGGAGAGAGTGTCTGTTGTACCATGTAGTAACCTAGTGATGGAGACGAAGATGTCTGTTTGTACCATGTAGTACCTAGTGATGGAGAGAGATGTCTGTCTGTACCATGTAGAACCTAAGTGATAGGAGAGAGATGTCTGTTGTACCATGTATACCTAGTGATGGAGAGAGATGTCTGTTGTACCATGTTGTAACCTAGTGATGGAGAGAGATGTCTGTTGTACCATGTAGTAACCTAGTGATGGAGAGAGATGTCTGTTGTACCATGTAGTAACACTAGTGATGGAGAGAAGATGTCTTCTGTACCATGTAGTAACCTAGTGATGGAGAGAGATGTCTGTTGTACCATGTAGTAACGCAGTGATAGGAGAGAGATGTCTGTTGTACCATGTAGTAACCTAGTGATGGAGAGAGATGTCTGTTTGTACCATGTAGTAACCTAGTGGATGGAGAGAGATGTCTGTTGTACCAATGTAGTAACCTAGTGATGGAGAGAGATGTCTGTTTGTACACATGTAGTAACCTAGTGATGGAGAGAGATGTCTGTTGTACCATGTAGTAACCTAGTGATGGAGAGAGATGTTCTGTTGTCACGCATGTAGTAAACCTATGTTTGAGAATTCTATATATTTTTTATTTTTATTTAACCATATTGTAACCAAGGCAGTCAGTTAGAACAACATTATATCTCTACAGATGAACGCTACCCTGGCAACCAAACCCGGGTGGGACTCCCAACTCACAGCCGCTTTGTGATACAGCCTTGGAATCGAATCCGGGCCTGCACTGAGATGCAGTGCCTTAGACGTTGGGCTCCTCCCCCATCTTTCCTCAATTCCCTTGAGATCCCATGGCCTATTCTTCGAGCAACCACGTTTCTACTGCCCAGGGAGCGTACGAAAGATTCATAGCATTATACACAGGTGTTTCTCCCTGTTGCACTGGGTCCAGACAACCAGACTCTGCTGAGAGATGGGGAAGTGGCATGCGTTACCCATGGCTCCTCCCCATCTCTCCCCTCTCCAGCATTATAACTGTTGGTGATGGAGAAGTGTTGTAAGTCGGGGTAGAGTATGACTGGGAGAGTGTTAGCATTATAATTGTGGTGGATGAGAGAGTGTGTAAGTGGGAGTGTAATGTTGGGTCAGTTGTAGCATTATATGTGGTGATGGGAGTGTTGTACAGTGGGAGTGTATGCTGGGCCGTGTACGACTATATGTGGTGCTGGGAGTGTAACATGCTGCTGGCAGTGTGTAGCCATTCATTAATCGCATGGTGATTTTGGTCGTTCAGTGTGTAGCAGTTGGGAGTGCTAATGCCTGGTTGGCAGTGTTGAAGCATTATAATGTGGTGATGGGAGTGTGTACAGTGGGAGTGTAATGCGGCTGCTGTTTGATTAAATTCAGTTACTCCGTTGTAGCATTTATATGTGGCGATGGAAGTGTGTACAGTGGGGAAAGTGTTATGCTGGAAAGAGAGAAAAATTCAGTGTAGCATATATAAATAGAATTTGTGCGGTTATGCGGCTTAGTCGTCGTCAGAAGTTGGGTGTGTAAGTATGCTACCATCGGTACGCGAGTGTAAGCTTTAACGTTATATGGCATGTGGGTTGATTCTTTTCAATAAGAGTGTGGGGCTTGCAAGTAGGTTGCTCAAACAGGATCGCACTGTACGGGAGAGTAGTAATGCTATCCGTAAGAATGCATGTTATACGTGCACGTGGAAACTTCCTCTCATCAGGGAGATTCCCAGTGCAGACATTAAAATAATCAAGAAGATATACATGTCAAGGACTACGATCCGTGGTGCGTGAATGGGAGTGTGTTACAGTGGGAGTGTAAAATGGCGTGAAGATTAGTGGTTGAGGGGGCATTGTAAGAACATGGTAGCAACAATCTCAAAGTATAGAAAAAAATACTCGCGACATGTGGTGATGGGAGTGTGGTGTTCAGCCAATTTTGGTGGGGTATGAGGTGTTTAGAGATGTAAGGTAATAGCTTTTTGGAGAATACGCAACTGGCGCATCAATCGGCAGGTGTGAAGCAGTATAAATATTTGCAATGTGTATGCTGATGGGTAGGTTTGTGTAGTTGATAAATAAAGTAGGAGCTAAGTGTAGATGGCTCGGAAATTTATTTAGTATGGCTAGTGTGGCACTACACAGTTTTTATTCATTAAAATTCAGATTTCAATTACAATGTATCCTCTGCAAATAATCTTCGTGGCCGTGTAGCATTTATAGTATAAGTGGTTCAGATTCGCACGCAAACGTTTCATAGGGGCTTCCAGTATACGAGTAGTGTACAAGACAATGTTTTGAAAGGTATCGAGGTAGAGCCGAGCCGTTTCATCCGTAAATTTCGCTGGATATAAGTCTAAACAGGTACTCAGATAAATTCGATATTGAGATAAGGTGTGTTAAGTAAGCCGTAATAACATCTTTTTTTCCTTCTCTTCTTTCTCACATCTAAATTAGATATCGCATAATGTGGTGAGTGGTACAGCATAGAGTGGAGCACAAGAGAGTAACTATGGTGAGGCAGAGTAGTGTATAGCACAATAACTGACATGAATGGTGGAGATGTTATGCGCTATTAGGCGCGACACCTACTGATCGTATAAATAAATAGACAAGGCGCAATAGAAACTAGGATGATGCCTGGTGTTTACACAAAATGGGCCTAGGTGGAGTGCACACACAAAAAAAAGTAAAGTCGTGTAGTAATTCAGACGTTTCTCGCCTCTACGTAACTGTAAGCTCAGTCTTATTTGCGAGGATGGTGTTGTGTTGTGTGCATGACAGTGGACCTAGTGTGTCACGTGGTGTCTAGGTCGTATCAACTGCTTGGATGCATTTTTTTACTTTTTTTTCTCAGTAACTCACATTATAATCAGGCTGCATTAATAGTGTTTTCGCTTAATCAGGTTTGTATTGAGGCCCGCCAGTTGGGGCAGAAGGGAACAGTGTCACCTCGCATCTTATGTAAGGGCATTTATAACTGTGACTAGACTAAAATCATAGTTTCATGGTGTGATGGGAGAGTGTGGTATGTGGAATGTTAATGTATCCTGGAGCTCGTGAGGATTGATATGTATTTCCGTTGTGGACTTTTCTGGGGACAGTGTGCATTATAATGTGGTGATCGGAGGTGTGTGAACATAGTGGGAGCATGTAATCTGCGCAGTGTAGGCATAAGCAGTGCTGCCGAACGTGTACTCGTACCATTATATGGCCCGCACGCTCAGGAAGTTAGAGCGAAAGACCCTTCCCA
>NC_036862.1:36499470-36510435 GCF_002910315.2 Salvelinus sp. IW2-2015
TGTCTGAGTGTGTCTGGAGTGTAGTTTGTCTGGATGTAGTTTGCGCTGGATGTAGGTCTTGTCTGATGTAGGTTGTCCTGGAGGTTTTGTCTAGTGTTTGTGATTGTGGGTCTGGATGGTATGTTGTCTGGATGTAGTTTTGTCTGAGTGTTTGTCTGGATGTAGGTTTGTCGGGATGTAGGTTTGTCTGGATGTAGGTTTGTCTGAGTGTTTGTCGATGTAGTGTTGTCTGGATGTAGTTTGTCTGCGATGTAGGTTTGTCTGGAGTGTTTTGTCTGGATTTGTAGGTTTGTCTGGATGTAGGTTTGTCTGAGTGGTTTGTCTGCGATGTAGGTTTGTCTGGATGTAGGTGTTACGTCCCCAGTTTCTGTGTTTGTATTGTATTTAGTGTGTGTGTGTTTCAGGGGATGGACTTCCTGAAATTTTTCCCCAAGCAGCTGTGTATGGCCGCAATTGATATTGGAGGGCTGACCGCCCTCGTCAAGATACAAGCTGTTCTAATTAATTGCCACTGAAGCTATAAAAAAGCAGTGGTTCTGTCAGAGCAGAGATAGAGATCATAAGGCAGGCTGAGATCATTGCTGAGAATTTGATTGTGATAAAGTGTTGGTTTGTTTTATCAGAAAGCGTTGGTGATGTCTGTGTTAGTTTGTTGCTGGTAGCAGTTGGTATGTACTGTGTTAGTTGTTCCTGGAGCAGTTGGTATGTTCTGTGTTAGTTGTTGCTGGGAGCAGTTGGTATGTACTGTGTTAGTTGTTGCTGGGAGCAGTTGGTATTGTTCTGTGTAGTTGTTGCTGGGAGCAGTTGGTATGTTTGTGTTAGTTGTTGCTGGAGCAGTTGGTATGTTCTGGTGTTAGTTGTGCTGGGAGCAGTTGGTATGTACTGTGTTAGTTGTTGCTGGGAGCAGTTGGTATGTACTGTGTTAGTTGTTGCTGGGAGCAGTTGGTATGTATGTGTTAGTTGTTGGTGGGAAAGCAGTTTGGTATGTACTGTGTTAGTTGTTGCTGGAGCAGTTGGTATGTACTGTGTTAGTTGTTGCTGGGAGCAGTTGGTATGTTCTGTGTTAGTTGTTGCTGGGAGCAGTTTGGTATTACTGTGTTAGTTGTTGCTGGGAGCAGTTGTATGTACTGTGTTAGTTGTTGCTGGGAGCAGTTGGTATGTTCTGTGTAGTTGTTGCTGGGAGCAGTTGGTATGTACTGTGTTAGTTGTTGCTGGGAGCAGTTGGTATGTTCTGTTTAGTTTGTGGAGCAGTGGTATGTTCTGTGTAGTTTGTTGCTGGGAGCAGTTGGATGTTCTGTTTAGTTGTTCTGGGAGCATTGTACTGGTTAGTTGTTCTGGACTTGTATGTTACTGTGTTGTTGTTTGCTGGGAGCAGTTGGTATGTACTGTGTTAGTTGTTGCTTGGGGCAGTTGGTATTACTGTGTTAGTTGTTGCTGAGCAGTTGGTATGACTGGGTAGTTGTTGCTGGGAAGCAGTTGGTATTCTGTGTTAGTTGTTGCTGCGGAGCAGTTGTATGTATGTGTTAGTTGTTGCTGGGGCAGTTGGTATGTCTGTGTTATTGTTGCTGGGAGCAGTTGGTATGTTACTGTGTTAGTTGTTGTGGGAGGCAGTTGGTATGTTCGTGTTAGTGTTGCTGGGAGCAGTTGGTTATTACTAGTGTTAGTTGTTGCTGGGAGCAGTTGGTATTGTACTGTGTTATTGTGCTGGGGAGCAGTTGGTATGTACCGTGTTAGTTGTTGCTGGGGAGCAGTTGGGATGTAGCTGTTGTAGTTGTTGCTGGAGCAGTTGGTATGTTCTGTGTTAGTTGTTGCTGGGGAGCAGCTTGGTATGTACTGTGTTAGTTGTTGCTGGGAGCAGTTTGTATTGTACTGTGGTAGTTGATTGCTGGGAGCAGTTGGCTCATGTACTGTGTTAGTTGTTGCTGGGAGCAGTTGGTATGTATCTAGTGTGTAGTTGTTGCTGGGAGCAGTTGTATGTCTCTGTGTTAGTTGTTGCTGGAGCAGTTGGTATGTACCTGGTGTTAAGTGTTTGCTGGGGAGCAGGTTGGTATTGTTCTGTGTAAGTTGGTTGCTGGAGCAGTTTGTATGTTCTGTGTCTGAGTTGTTGCTGGGAGCAGTTGGTATGTTTACTGTGTTAGCTGGCTTGTATTGTTGCTGGTGAGAGTTGTCTGGGAGTCAGTGTAGTGTGACATGTTGTCTTAGTTAGTTCGTTGGGAGTTGGGAGTGGTATGTACTGTGTAGCTTTTGGCTGGGAGCATTGCGTATGTTCTGTGTTAGTTGTGCTGGGGAGCAGTTGGTATGTCACTTGGAGGTAGTGTTAGTTGTTGCTGGGATCAAGTTGGTATGTACTTGTGTTAGTTGTGCTGCTGGACTGTGTGAGATGTAATGTCGGTAGCGATTGCTGTAGCAGTTTGTTATGTAATTGTGGGTTCAGGTTGTGCTATCGATCATTGAGACGGTTGTTTGCTGCGGAGCAGTTGGTATGTACTGATGTGTAGTGGAATGTTGTATATGTGCTGTGGTAGCTCATGTGAAGTAGGATTAATGGTACGTGCTGGGCGTTGTATTGTTAGTTGTTGCTGGAGCAGTTGGTATGTACTGTGTTATTGTTGCTGGAGTCAGTTGGTATGTATGTGTTAGTTCTAGCTGGGGAGCAGTTGTATGTCACTGTGTTAAGTTGTTGCTGGAGCAGTTGGTATGTTTCACTGTGTTTGTTGTCTAAAGTGGGTGCTCTGGTATTGTCTTGTTATTGGTAGCTGGGATGCAGTTTGGGTTATGTTCTGTGTTAGTTGTACGCTGCGAGCAGATTGGTATCTGTTAGTGTTCTGGACATTGGTTTGTTGCTGATTGTTGCATGGGAGCAGTTGGTATGTTCCGTGTTAGTTTGTTGCTCGGTGGCTAGAGCAGGTTGTCGTATGTTACTGTGTGAAGATGTTCTTTTTCAGCATAGAAAGCCTAACTTTGAGTTGCCCTTTGTTTATTAGTTGTTTGAGTATTGTTTTAGATATTTCTGTTTCATTTGTTCCCATGGGGGAAGGGGAAGGCAGCCTAGGAGTGCCTTAGGCAAGAGGCCGCGGCAGGCATACATATACCCGTAGTATATTTACTGTCTAGGCACACTAGGTAAGACCTGGGTGGACCACCCCCTGTATTTTGGTTAGGGCACCAGGTGGTGCTAAGTTAGGTAAGTAGTGGGTAGGCAGGTTAAATAGGAGAGGGGGAGCTTTGATATTTACTTTCTTTGCTTTGGTTCCGTCCAGCCCCTTTTCCCCATATTACCGTGTAAAGGAAATAAATCCTAGTAAGCGGTCAATTCTGCCTTTTTGTCATCCTTACTCGCACCTACAGTCCCATACCTCTTTCACTTCACGGGGAGTTGAGTTGTAGCAGGGTGTTGCGTTCCCTCTTCTTAGAGGCGTGCGTAACAGTAGGTTTGTCTGAGTGTTTGCGTGTGGAAAGCAGAAGCTTGCAGTAGTCACAGGAGAGGTCAACTCAACATTGATCACGCAGAGAGAGAGAAATAAAGAGGTCTGATTCCAAACCAAACCCTTATCTCCTTCCTTCCTGCAGTAGGTGACTAGTCTTGTAAGGTCTCATTGAACAGGAGAAGGGAGAGCAGTATTACAAAGGCTCCTCCAATAAGCTAAAGTCGAGGTTCTTCTCCACTTCTCAAAGATCCTCAAGGACAAATCGTGAAGGGCAGAGCCACTGTACTGTCTGAGTGTTGAGGGACCTAACCCTGAGCTACCACTGCCCTATCCAACACACAGGCTTTATCCAGCGTTAGCAGTGGCACGGACRGATAAAGCTTTATTGAAATGCCAGAGGATTAAGTCAACTAATACACCCAGTCTTACTAAAGTGAGCAAATACTTCACTTACTGTAAACACACATGACCCACCTTTATCAAACTGTACTTATGTACACACACACAAACTAAAGACACTTAAGACATGTCCATCTACAGCATGGTCATTTAAATAGAGTGGACAGTCCTACTGTAGCATTTGTTTCCCACTGAGGTCAAGGGAAACCATTCTGCAGGTCTGTTCTCTCTCTTCTGTTTCTACCTGCAGAGCGTTGTACAACCAGTCGGTTATCCACTGAGCCTATCCCAGACTCCAACCTGGTTCCTGGAGACATCGTCTAGGGGCAACTGATTCTAACAATTAGCTGCTTGATAAACTGAATCAGGTTGGTTGCACTGGGGTTGGAGCGAAAACCTATAGATGGGTAGTTCTCCAGAGGAACAGGGTTGGAGAGCATGGGCCAGGGGCAAAGTACAGGGTTCTGGACCAGGATCTCTCCCTGTACAGTGTTTATACTTACGGCATGTTTGACAAAGTAGTTCATGATGATGTTAATCACTGCCCATGGGCAGCCAGGAGCGCAGCGTGATGACGTCACGGTTCCTCAGCGGCTTGGGACACTTCCCTAGACACAGACGAAGAGGAGCCTCATTAACATACACACACACAGCGCCAAGAACGTGGGTGTGTGTGTGTGCGTGGATGAGTCGTACAGGAGTAGTAGCCCACGTCTGCGTTAACAGTGAGTTTTCCGATGTCGAAGGTTTCGATGACGTTTGCGTCCCATTTCCTCCGGTACTCGATGTCATGGAGAACATCATACATGGTCTCAGCTGGCACGTCCTTACACGCCATCCGACACTGCAGGAGAGACACACACGTCAACCATTAGTCGACCAAACACACACTTTAAAATAAATACTGTGCATACACAAACAACAAACACAGCTGACATCACCCTGATGCCAAATCCCTTCCACTACTGTGTGTGTTTTTACATGGAGAGATGGGCCAGTGGATACAGATGTGGCCAGTGGATACAGATGTGTCTCTAGCCTACAGCACCTAAACTGTAAATAACTAACACTATACAGACGACAAACACACAGCTACATGAAGGACAGTGTTAGAGCCTTCCTTAATCAAGTGGCTTGGAAGGGCAGAGAGAAGAGAGGGTAGAGCAGCGGTTCCCAAACTAGGGGTTGCGACCCCATGTGTTATTAAAATGGGGTCGTGGTAGAATTCCCAAAATCCTGGAAAAAAATTATAATAAATATATATATAAAAATATYAAAGCAACATGTAAAGTGTTGGTCCCATGTTTCATGAGCTGAAATAAAAGATCCCAGAAATGTTCCATACACACAGTATGGAATATCAAGAAGCTGATTAAACAGCATGATCATTACACAGGTGCATCTTGTGCTGGGGGCAATAAAGGGCCAGCTTAAAATGTGCAGTTGTGTCACACAACACAATGCCACAGGTGTCACTAGTTGAGGGAGGGTGCAATTGGCATCCTGACTGCAGGTATGTCCACCAGAACTGTTGCTAGAGAATTTAATGTTCATTTCAGTACCATAAGCTGCCTCCAACATCATTTTAGAGAATTTGGCAGTACGTCCAACCGGCCTCTCAACCGCAGACCACGTGTAACCACGCCAGCCCAGGACCTCCACATCCGGCTTCTTCACCTGCAGGATCGTCTGAGACCAGCCACCCGGACAGCTGATGAAACCGAGGAGTATTTCTGTCTGTAATAAAGCCCTTTTGTGGGGAAAAAACTCATTCTGATTGGCTGTCCTGGCTCCCCAATGGATGGGCCTGGCTCCCAAGTGGGTGGTTCTATGCCCTCCTAGGCCCACCCATGGCTGCGCCCCTGCCCAGTAATGTGAAATCCATAGATTAGGGCCTAATTTATTTATTTAAATTGACTGATTTCCTTAAATTAACTGTAACTCAGTAAAATTGTTGAAATTGTTGCGTGTTGCATTTATATTTTTGTTTATATATAATATATATAGTATATATACACAAAAWAAATTGATTATAATATCATCTTTGTATTTCAAAATCCTTGTAAATGTGGTAAACCTTAAAAATCGAAGGAAATTCATTCAAATCTAAAAGTTAAAATTCAACTAGAGAGCGCCCTTAGATCGTGGGAAAAGGCCGCACTTGACCGTTGCACTTGAATCATTCCACGGAGAATGGCTAAGCCCGTACGCTATGAAACCACACACTACTGACGAGACTTTGAATATTACCGGCCACAATATGTTGAAAACAATGTGTGGGAGGCAGAGGCACAGAAACTCACACCTGGGGCGGCAGGTAGCCTAGTGGTTAGAGCGTTGGGCCCTAGTAACCAGAAAGTTTCTGGATCGAATCCCCGAGCGGACAAGGTAAAAATCTGTCGTTCTGTCCCTGAGCAAGGCAGTTAACCCACCGTTCCCCYGGCGCCGAYGACGTGGATGTCGATTAAGGCAGCCCCAAGCACCGCTCTGATTCAGAGGGGTTGGGTTAAATGCGGAAGACAKATTTCAGTTGAAGGCATTCAGTTTTACCTTTCCCCAATACCTTTGTCAGACAACACTGTTAAAGGAAGAATGTATGCCATTGCAAGCAATCAAGAAGAAACAGACTGAACGACTCAAACTCTTCAACTAATGCTCTCCAAGTGGACATACATAGGCTGTGAGAGCCGAGATGCTCATGAATTGACTTTTGTCCGGGGATGCTGTCCACGAGGACATATTGTTCTGTCTCACGATTCCCGAGCATGAAACGGCACAGGGGATGTAGATGTATGCTGCGTGGCCATATTGATGAAAAACAGATTCCATATGGAAACGTATGGCGGGCTTTTGCACAGATGGGGCTCCATCTATGGCGAGACGGCAGGCAGGCCTCTGCACTCTAGTTATGAATGTCTCTCCCTCTATATGTATTTTGTATGTACATGTATGCATTGTATGATACACCGAGAGCAACTGGTGGCAAAAGAGCTGAGCACAGAACTCTGAGATATACTGCAGCAGGTAACTTCCATTGTAAACTACATCAAACCACATCTAKWGCGRGCACACCTGATCTCAAAACTATGTGGCGATACGGGATCAGAGCATGACAATGTTCTATTTCACTCTGTGGCTTGGTGGTTATCGAGGGGGAGTGTTGGAAAGATTTTTCTAATTGAGAGAGGAAATGCTGTCATTCACAATGGATGTATAAAAAAATATATATATAAGATTTGACTTTCTGTGTAATGAAAAGAACACGTGTCTCCTTGCCTTTGGAACAGACATATTTGGGAAACTGAACAAACTGAAAAATCTGTGGAAATACCAAAACATTCAAGAGAGTGTCTGAATCCGTGGATTCAGAGGAAACGATGCTTATTGGAGAGTTTCAAAAGTGAACCACGCCCCCTTTCCTCAGCTTTGCATGTTTCTAACAGGAAACAGCATCAGTAAGTGTCCCACACCAGGGATGACTGCTCACCTCCAACGCTTGGAGAGCACTTTGGGACCTACTTCCCAATCCGTTTGACTGATCCTGGCTCAGTTGACGTGCTGGTAAGTGAAATCCAACAGCTGATCGAGCTGTCATGTGACCGAATGCTGCAGACAATGCATTCACGGGTCATTAGAGGAGTTTTGGTTCCTGACTCAMAGGGAATAACCTGCAGTCTCCCTCAGCATTAATGCCTCGTTCAAAACAACTCGGAACTTGGAAATCTCTGACTTCCGACTTCAGTGCGTTCAAGACAACTGGGAATTCTGGGGGAAAAACGAGCTCTGACTGGAAGAAAAAAAATTTGAACGGTCATCCAACTRGGAATTCCAACTCGGGATTTTGAGCCTCTTTCTAGAGATCCGTTTCTGACCTGAAGATCACTGACGTCATGATTTGACCTCGTATTTTTCAGAGTTCCCAGTTGTCTTGAAAGCACCATAAAACTCATGGAACCCTTAGCCAGGTCATATCTGTGTGAAGCTGGATTCAGTGCTCTTGTCTGCATTAAAACCAAATATTGATCCAGGTTGAATGTGACAGCAGAGACGAGGTGCGCACTGTGGACCACGCCCCCTGACTTTGACGCGACATGCATCAAGCCACACCCATCTCATTATTGGTGGTGAGATAAGATACATTATGTCAGACTAATTTGGAATTGACTCCAACAGCCCCATATTAAAAGTATGTGATGGTGAGTTGAGAAGACAATCAGAAATACTGTTAGAATGTATTTCAATTGACTGCCATAGCCTCAATTAAAAGAGTAAACATTGGCTGTTAATTACAAAATGGTGGCGTCATAAGAATTTTGCTTAGAGTATCAAAAGGAGAGGGGACAGAGAGAGGAGGAGAAGGGAGAGAGAGAAGAGGGAGGGGAGAGAGAGTAGAGAGAGTAGAGAGAAGGGAGGGGAAGAGATTAGAGAGAAGGGAGAAGAGAGATTAGAGAGAAGGGAGCGGGAGAGAGTAGAGAAAAGGGAGGGAAGAGAGTAGAGAGAAGGGAGGTAGAGAAAGGAGGAAGGTAGCGAGTGCCAGAAGAGGGAAGGGAGGAGTAGAGAGAAGGGAGGGTGGAGAGAGAGAGAAAGGGAGGGGAGAGAGAGATACAGGAGTACTAGGAGACGGGAGAGAAGTGAGAGAGAAGGGAGGGGCGAGCAGAGAGCAGAGGAGGGGAAGTAGAGTAAGGAGAAGGAGAGAGAGAGAGAGAGTCAGCCAGAGAAGGGAGGGAAGAAGAGAATAGAGGAGGAGAGGGAGGGGAGAGTCTAGCAAGAGCAAAGGGAGAGAGTAGAGAGAGAGGAGGGAGAGAGTAGAGAGACAGGGGGAGGGGAGAGACGAGAGAGAAGGAGAGAGTAGTCAAGGGAGGGAGAAGGAGAGACGTAAAGGGGGAGGGGGAGAGAGGTTAAGAGAAGGAGGAGAAGTAGAGGTGGGGAGGAGACCGTAGAGCAAGAAGGGAGAGAGACTAAGGAGTAGAGAGAGGTGAGAGAGAAGTGAGTGAGGAGAGAGTAGAGAGAGAGAGAGACGAGGAGAAGAGTAGAGGGAGAAGGCGAGGAGAGAGTGAGAGAGAGAGAGAAGAGAAGGGGAGGGGGGAGAGGAGAGAAGGAGCAAGCAGACAGGGACAGGGGGCATGAGAGTAGAGAGAGAGAAGAGTAGAGAGACAGGGAGGGGAGAGAGTAGAGAGAGAGAGTAGAGAGAAGGGAGGGGAGAGAGGGGAGAGAAGGGAGGGGAGAGAGGGGAGAGAGGGGAGGGGAGAGCTTGTTTGTGTGTGGGGGTGACAGTTTAATAGTAAAACCGTTGGCACAGAATTATGCCAATGTCAGGCTCTTAAAAAATGAGAACGTGCACGAGCCCACACACACACCAGAGTTCGCCATCTCCATGGTTACCTCAGCCAAGGGAAGACTCCACACCACAACAACACAGACAGAAGATGGGGGAGGGGAGAAACTAGAGGTCGACCGATTAAATCAGCATGGGCGATTAATTAGGGCCGATTTCAAGTTTTCATAACAATCGGTAATTATGGCCGATTACATTGCACTCCACGAGGAGACTGCGTGGCAGGCTGACCACCTGTTACGCGAGTGCAGCAAGGAGCGAAGGTAAGTTGCTAGCTAGCATTAAACTTATCTTATAAAAAAACAAATCTTAACATAAATCACTAGTTAAATACACATGGTTGATGATATTACTAGTTTAACAAGCTTGTCCTCTGTTGCATATAATCAATGCGGGGCCTGTTCATTTATCATAGAATCACAGCCTACTTCGCCAAACGGGTGGTGATTTAACAAGCTCATTCGTGAACAGAAGCACTGTCGTTGCACCAATGTACCTAACCATAAACATCAATGCCTTTCTTAAAATCAATACACAAGTATATATTTTTAAATCTGCATATTTAGTTAAAAGAAATTCATGTTAGCAGGCAATATTAACTAGGGAAATTGTCACTTCTCTTGCGTTCTGTGCAAGCAGAGTCAGGGTATATGCAGCAGTTTGGGCCGCCTGGCTCGTTGCGAACTGTGTGAAGACCACTTCTTCCTAACAAAGACTGTAATTAATTTGCCAGAATTTTACATAATCATGACATAACATTGAAGGTTGTGCAATGTAACAGCAATATTTAGACTTATGGATGCCACCCGTTCGATAAAATACAGAACGGTTCCGTATTTCTCTGAAAGAATAAACGTTTTGTTTTCGAAATTATAGTTTCCGGATTTTACCATATTAATGACGCTAGGAGGCTACGTAATTTCTGTGTGTTTTATTATATTAAGGTCCTAGTGTATTTTGATATTTGCAGCCAAGTCTGACTGAGCGGTGGTAGCGTCAGCAGCAGGCGCTTCCGGAAGCATTCATTTCAAACAGCACTTTCGTTGTCGTTTACGTCAGCAGCTGTACCAATGCTGAAGCACATGGGTTTGTAATGACCTTCAAGCCTATCCAACTCCCGAGATTAAGCTTTGCAATAGCTAAAGTACTACTTTAGAACATTTCATGTCAATGGTATTATTAACGAGAAGAACAAGCTGGTTATAGACAATGAGGAGGAAACTAGTCCTATAATAACTAAACCACTATAAAATGACTTCTTACCTGGGAATATTGAAGAGCTCATGTTATAAAGGAACCACCGAGCTTTCACTCAGTGTTTCTCATGTTCTGAGCACAGGAACTTAAACATAAGCTTTTTTACATGGCACATATTGCACTTTATACTTCTTCTCCAACACTTGTTTTTTGCATTCACTTTACCACCAAATGGAAAAACATTCAGTTTAAATAATCGAAGTGGTGTTGCTGGACACGGGAGACAATTGGAACGAAGAAGGATGAGAGGGGAATGAGTGTTGTATCTGTATACCATCAGTGAAGCAGGGTTTTATCCCCTCAGTCTCAGGGTGTGTGTGGGGCTCGGAGAAAAGTTCCAAACAGTACCCCATCAGTCTGTACAGCTTGTTCAACAGTCCATAAACAGGAACAAGAGGCTGCTCGCTCCGCATTTCACGATGGTCGTCGCGCACGTCTCAGGTAGGAGGGCAGTCTTAAGCTCCTTCCCTATAACTCTCCCTCAAGCATTTCTACTGCACATCAGCCTCCTTCTCTCTACTCTCTCTCTCATCATATCTCTCGCAT
>NC_036862.1:36511504-36519081 GCF_002910315.2 Salvelinus sp. IW2-2015
CTGGACACGGGAGAGACAAATGTGGAACGAAGAAGGATGAGAGGGGATGAGTGTGTATCTGTATACCATCATGGAGCAGGGTTTTTCCCCTCGCTCAGGGTGTGTGTGGGCTCGGAGAAAGTCCAAACAGTACCCGCTCAGTCCTGTACCGCTTGTTCAACAGTCCTAAACAGGACCCGTTCCAGTCTGACAGCTTGGTTACAGCAGTCCAAACAGTACCCGTCAGTCATGACAGCTGTTACACCAGTCCAAACAGGACCGTCAGTTCTGACAGCTTGTTCTAAACCGTCAACCAGTTACCACGTCAGTCTGACAGCTTTTACACCAGTCCAAACAGTACCACGTCAGTCTGACAGCTTGTTTAACCAGCCACATCAGTGAGCATTTAAGAAAGTATTCAGAACGCAATTACTTTTACCACTTTTGTTACGTTACAGGCCTTATCTAAAATGGATTAAAATAAAAACATCTTCCTCATCAAATCTACACACAAAACCCCATAACGGCAAGTGAACAAACAGGTTAAGAAGTTTTACTATTTATTTAAATAAAAACAGAATACCTTATTAATAGTGACCATGGAATTTGGAAAAAGCAAACACCTTTATTAAAATAGGTCCCACAGTTGACAGTCATGTCAGAGCAGAAAACCAAGCCTGCGGTGGAAGAATTGTCAGTGAGCTCTGCAGACAGGATTGTGTAGACACACAGATCTGGGAAGGGGTACCAAAAATGCCTGCACATTGAAGGTCCAAGAACACCAGTGGCTCTCATTTCTTAACGGAATAAGTTGAACCAGTAGCACTCCTTCCTAGAGCTGGAGCCCGGCTAAACTGAGTCCAATCGCGGGAAAGAAGGCCTTGCTCAGGGAGGTTGACCAAGAACCAATGGTCACTCCTGAACAGAGCTCCACTTCCCTCAGTAAAAAGCACATGACAGCCCACTTGGAGTTTGCCATAGGCACCTAGAGGACATCGCAGAACATTGAGAAAATCAAGAGTCTTGCTCTGATGAACCAAGATTGAACTTTTTGCCTGATGCAAGCGGCACGTCTGGAGAAACCTTGGCACCATCCATTCGGTGAAGCATGGTGGTGGCAGCATCATGCTGTGGGGATGTTTTTCAGCGGCAGGGACTGGAGACTAGTCAGGATTGAGGGGAAGATGAACGGAGCAAAATTAGAGAGAGATCCTTGATGAAACCTGCTCCAGAGCGCTCAGGACCTCAGACTGGGGTGGAAGGTTCACCTTCCAACAGGACAACAACCTAGCACACAGCCAAGACACACGAGGATGTGGCTTCGGGACAAGTCTCTGAATGTCCTTGAGTGACCAGCCAGAGCCCGGACTTGAACCCGAATGAAACATCTCTGGAGAGACCTGAAAATAGCTGTGGCAGCGACACTCCCATCCAACCTGACATAGCTTGAGAGGATCTGCAGAGAAGAATGGAAAAACTCCCAAATACAGGGTGTGCCAAGCTTGTAGCGTCATACCCAAGAAGACTCGAGGCTGAATCACTGCCAAAGGTGCTTCAACAAAGTACGGAATACTTACTGTATGTAAATGTGACATTTGTATTTTTTTATATACCTTTGCAAAACATGTTTTATTTTACATTGTTTTTGCTTTGTTAGTATGGGGATTGTGTGCAGATTGGTTTAGTGGGAAAAAAAAGTCAAGGGTCCTGGAATACTTACCGAATGCACTGTACATGCAGAGCATAGCGCAGCTGCCTTTGTGTGTCAGTATAATGATGATGCGGAGTTTATAGAGATGTGGATGATAATTATTTTCCTCTCTCTCTCTCCTCTCTTCTACTCTCTCTCTCCCTCCGGGCACGACACACAAACCATATTTGGACTAGAGGTCGGCCGATTAATTAGGGCCGATTTAAAGTTTTTCATAACAATCAGAAATCGTCAATTTGGACACCGATTTTGCAGATCTTTTTTTTTTTTTACACCTTTATTTTTAACTAGGCAAGTCAGTTAAGAACACATTCTTATTTTCAATGACGGCCTAGGAACAGTGGGTTAATTGCCTGTGTCAGGGCAGAACGACAGATCTTTACTTGTTCAGCTCAGGGATTCAATCTTGCAACCTTACGGTTAACTAGTTCCAACGCTCTAACCACCTGCCTCAGCGGAGCTGCCTGTTCCGAATGCAGTAAGAAGCCAATGTAAGTTGCTAGCTAGCATTAAAAATCTTATAAAAAAACAATTCAATCATAAAATCACTAGTTATAACATACACATGGTTGATGATATTACTAGTTTATTCAGCGTGTCCTGCGTTGCATATAATTGATGCGGTGCGCATTCGCGAAAAAGCTGTCGTTGATCCAACGTGTACCTAACCCATAAACATCAATGCCTTTCTTAAAGTCAATACACAGAAGTATATATTTTTAAACCTGCATATTTAGCTAAAAGAAATCCAGGTTAGCAGGCAATATTATCCAGGTGAAATTGTGTCCACTTCTCTTGCGTTCATTGCACGCAGATCAGGGTTAGGCAACAGTTTGGGCCGGCCTGGCTCATTGCGAACTAGTTTTTCCAGAATTTTACGTAATTATGACATACATTGAAGGTTGTGCAATGAAAGGAATACTTTAGACTGATGGATTGCCACCCGTTAGATAAAACACGGAAGGTCGTATTTCACTGAAAGAATAAATGTTTTGTTTTCGAGATGATGTTTCCGGATTCGACCTTATTATGACCTAAGGACTCGTATTTCTGTGTGTTATTATGTTATATTAAGTCAATGATTTGATAGAGCAGTCCTGACTGAGCGATGGGGGCACCAGCAGCAAGCATTCATTCAACACAGCACTTTCGTGCGTTTTGCCAGCAGCTCTGCTGTTTATGAATTCAAGCCTATCAACTTCGAGAATTAGGCTGGTGTACCGATGTGAAATGGCTAGCTATTAGCGGGTGAGCGCTAATAGCGTTTTCAAACGTCACTCGCTCGAGACTTGGAGTAGTTGTTTCCCTTGCTCTGCTTGGTAACGCTGCCTCGAGGAGTGTGTTTGTCGATGTGTTCCTGAGTTTCGAGCCCAAGTAGCGGCGGGGAGGGATGGAAGCTATACTGTTACACTGGCAATACTAAAGTGCCTATTAAGAACATCCAATGTCCAAAGGTATATGAAATACAAATCGAATAGAGAGAAATAGTCCATATAATTTCCTATAAATAACTACAACCTAAACTTCTACCTGGGATATATTGAAAGACTCATGTTAAAGGAACCACCAGCTTCATATGTTCTCATGTTCTGAGCAAGGAACTTAAACGTTAGCTTTCTTACATGGCACATATTGCACTTTTACTTTCTTCTCCACACTTTGCTTTTGCATTATTTAAACCAAATTGAACATGTTCATTATTTATTTTGAGGCTTAATTGATATTGATGTTATTATATTTAAGTTAAAATAAAGTGTTCATTCAAGTATTGTTGTAATTGTCATTATTACAAATAAAAAATAAAAATCGGCCGATTAATCGATATCGGCTTTTTTTGGTCCTCCAATAATCAGTTCAGTATCGGCGTTGAAATCATATCGGTCGACCTCTAATTTGAGACACACAACACATACATTTACATAAGAGTTAGAGAGAGACACAACACATACACTTTACATACGAGTTTAGAGAGACACACATACATTACATACGAGTTTAAGAGGACACACGGATGCTAACGTTTGAGGGATACTCCAATCAGTGTGTTTATCCGCATGTTGTAAGCAGACTGCTGTCCTCCCCTTCAGGTGTGTGTATCCTGCTATGTGTGGTAAGCAGACTGCTTCCTCCCTCTCAGTGTGTGTATCCTGCTATGATGTGGTAAGCAGACTGCTGTCCTCCCTCTCAGTGTGTGTATCCTGCTATGGTGTGGTAAGCAGACTGCTGTCCTCCCTCTCGGTCTCTGTGTTTGTGGAGCTATTATGAGAAGGCCACCTGTCCGTGTATGAATACACAGAGAGATTACCTCTGATGACAAACTGAGCAACACACACACACACACACACCAACAACCCCTACAGGCATGAGTGCAGAGAGAGGCAAGGCCTCTCCTTAAGCACACATTAAACACCTCCGTGGCATTACGCAAATCAGGCCAACAGACACTTCAGGGACAGATAGAATGCAGCTAATATACAGGTTTACTGCCTACCTACCAACCCATCATAGGATCCCTCTCTGACCGTCATTCTTGTCAAAAATGTGTGTGTCAGTTAAGGTAACTGCCATTCAGTAGCCCACCCTCACAGGTAGCAGAACAGATACCCTGCAGCGCACTTACATCACACACACACACACACACACACACACACCACACACAACACACAACACCACACACACACACACACACACACACACACACACACACACCTGTTTGAGTTCACAGTAGCCTGCTCCTACAGTGTGATGTCAGAGATGATTAAACACGTATACAGTCCACACACATCCTGTTTGACCTTCTGTTTCTCTCTTCCCCTCCTCCCTTCATCAAACAACTCTATGTGAACACCTGTTTGCCGGCTATCCTGCCACAYACCCGGATACACACACCTGACCCAGGCCCTGATCTAATTCTGTGCTTTCTTCCTGTAAATAACACTTCCTTGCCCTCCTTTGAGTAATATTACGTAAGGGTTTGAATTTAGGCAATTTTATACTTCCTACTATGGGACTGTGTGACCGAGGTAGCCCGTATGGTGCCCTCTGCTTTACACACATTATATTCAGCTGTTTACCGGCCTACCCTGTTCTCACCTTAATCTTGTGGAGTGACTTCTCCTCGTCTCCTCCAATAGTCTGGGTCCACACGGTCATGCCCGTCTTGTTGTAGGTCAGACTCCAGCCCTCCTCGCTCCCGCACTCCTCCTTGAAGTTGCTGAATGCCCGGTCGTCCGGGATCAACACCGATTCCGCTGACATGATCTGTTAGCGAGGAGCGCGAACTCGCTCTTCTGTAGGTCACCGGGAAGAACAACGACGAGACCGAGCCGAGGTAGGGGAACTCCCGGTGGCGAAGAGACCCAATCCCGAGGCAAACTGGGACGAACGGGCGCCGGTGAAGAGTGACTGMGCTAAACGACGCACTCCTCTATCCTCGGAGTGAATTATTCATCTAATTTAATTTATCGCCGAGCAAGCAACCCGCTAAACCGAGTCTTGTTATGATGGGTGTTAGAAAGGGGAGCTGCGCGGGATCACCGAAAGCGTACAAAAACGAAAGCYCAAAAACACCGGTATAAAAATAACATATATTTCATAGAAACTATAGTCACGAGTGGAAGCTTTCCGGCTTTTATCTTATAACACTATTGACCCTCTGGCGTGAATCAATTGCAGTTCAATATGGTCCGCAGCAGCTATTTCAGGGAGCCATATGTTTCTGCTGTCTCACGGCGACTCGGCTGGAAATGAAAGGCTGACAAGTCCAAGGGCTATGATCAATCGTTGACCGTTTACATTTCAGTTCCCCTGCGTCGCTGTGTGACCCCCTATGGTCCCTCGACGTCGTTAGAGGTTGATGGTGCAGTGTGGAGAAGAGAGGAAAGCGTTGGTGACACACAGAGAAGCGATAAAAGATTGACAATCGAAGTGAAACCGCCCACTCGGCTACGTGCACACACATCCTTCTATCAGGGACCAGKAATCAGCTGCGCGCCTGGTCCTATAAACTGGCGTGTGCTCTCCTCCCTTCCTCCATCCTTTTCCCTGTTGTTGTTTATTTCCTCACTATTTGTCTGTCTATTTCAACAACAGAACCATTACTGCGGGAGATGGCTTTGGGAAAATGCCTTTAGGAAGGGACGTTTCTAGGATTTGAAGACAATTGGAGGCTTAGCCCAAAGCCAGTAGGTGGTCTGGGGACATTCTCCCCTGGCTAAAAATGAATTTCAACAGCTAAATGCGTGCACTTTGAGATGCACTTTGAGAGATTAGAATATTGAGAGACCAACTGCCGACCATGTGTAACCACGCCAGCCCAGGACCTCTACATCAGGCTTCTTCACTTGCGTGATCATCTAAGACCTGCCACCCGTCGGACAGCTGATGAAACTGTCAGAAACCATCTCAGGGAAGGTKATCTGCGTGCTCGTCGTGCTCACCAGGGTCTTGACCTGACTGAAGTTTGGCGTCGTAACCGACTTCAGTGGGCAAATGCTCACCTTCGTTGGCCACTGGTGTAACGGATGTGAAATGGCTAGCTAGTTAGCGGTGGTGCGCGCTAGCAGCCTTTCAGTCGGTTACGTCACTTGCTCTGAAACCTAGAAGTAGTGGTTCCCCTTGCTCTGCAAGGACTGAAGTTTGGCGTCGTAACCGACTTCAGTGGGCAAATGCTCACCTTCGTTGGCCACTGGCACGCTGGAGAAGTGAATCCTGGTTTCAACTGTACCGGGCAGATGGCAGAGGCTGTGGGGCCCATAGTGGCGGTGGGGTTATGGACAGGCATAAACTACGGACAACGAACACAATTGTATTTTATCAATAGCAATTTGAATGCACAGAGATGCTGTGACAAGATTCTGAGGCCCATTGTCATGCCATTCATCCGCCCCTATCACTTCATGTTTCAGCATGATAATGCATGGCCCCATGTCGCAAGGATCTGTACACAATTCCAGGAGGCTGAAAATGTTCAAKTTCTTCAATAGGCTGCATACTCACCAGACATGTCAACCAMTGAGCKTGTTTGGGATGCTCTGGATTGACATGTACGACAGRGTGTTRCAGTTCCCACCAATATCCAGTAACTTCGCACAGCCATTGAAGAGGAGTGGGACAACATTCCACAGGCCACAATCAACAGCCTGATCAACTCTARGRGAAGGAGATGTGTTGCGCTGATTGAGGCAAATGGTGGTCACACCAGATACTGACTGGTTTTCTGATCCACACCCCTACATTTTTTRAAGGTATCTGTGACCAACAYATGCATATCTGTATACCCAGTCATYTGAAATCCCTAGATTAGGGCCTAATMAATTTATTTCAATTMACTGATTTACTTATATGAACTGTAACTCAGTAAACWCTTWGAAATTGTTGCGTGTTGCGTTTATATTTTTGTTCAGTATACATTTGYCTGTGGTAAGMGAACTGATCAGTCGTGCAAGTGGAATCTGCTGAGCTGCAAAGAATTCCAGTAGTCCTSAAACTGATCTTTRTGGTTCCTCCCCATTGTTTAAGTGAAACAAGAATTCTAAAATGGTTCTTCGGCTGTCCCCATAGGATAACACTTTTTGGWTCCACGTAGAACCCTTCTTGGTTCCAGGTAGAACTCTTTTCGATTCCATGTACAACCCTCTGAACGCCTCACATACAAAGATGAAATGATAGCAGAGAGAAGAACACTCACAGAGAGAGGGACTGATAAGACTCAACTCTCTGCTTGTCTCTTATACACATCTAGATGTTGATAGCAGAGAGAAGAACACTCACAGAGAGAGGGACTGATAAGACTCAACTCTCTGCTTCTCACTCTCTCCCTTCCCTTCCTTTTCCATCACTCATCATAACGGAATCCTTCTGCTTGACTAGGACTTTATGTACAGTT
>NC_036862.1:36519843-36528000 GCF_002910315.2 Salvelinus sp. IW2-2015
AGAAGATATTGGAGTGGCCATACAAAAAGCCCTGACCTCAATCCTGTAGAAAATTTGTGGGCAGAACTGAAAAAGCATGTGCGAGCAAGGAGGCCTACAACTGACTCAGTTACACCAGCTCTGTCAGAGAGAATGGCCAAAATTCACCCAACTTATTGTGGGAGCTTGTGGAGGCTACCCGAAACGTTTGACCCAAGTTAAACAATTTAAAGGCAATGCTACCAAATACTAATTGAGTGTATGTAAACTCTGACCACTGGAATGTGATGAAAGAAAATTAAAGCTTACATAAATCATTCTCTCTACTATTATTCTGACATTTCACATTCATAAAATGAAGTGGTAATCCTAACTGACCAAAGACAGGGAATTTTTACTAGGATAAATGTCAGGAATTGTGAAACTGAGTTTAAATGTATTTGGCTAAGGTGTATGTAAACTTCWGACTTCAACTATATGTACACTGGAGTGTTGTGACTGGGAGGTATACAGCCTGGTACTCTGTAATTAAGCTACTTTGTATTGAGAGACAGGGGGAAAGTATCCCGCTTGTGAACACACACTGCACGCTACTCGTCACTTCCTGTTGAACGCAGAACGAGGGAAACCTCGGGTTTGTTGTTTTGGATTTTTGTATTTAAAAAAAAAYGTGTATTAGAAAGTTGCTTAGTAGCTAGCAGACTTTTTAGTTTGGATCCTGCGATGCATTTGGCATCAGTTGCTGGGACTGCTAATCTCTGTCCAGTGATCCTGACGACCAAGGCCGGGTCWGAGGAGTTATTTGGCGTAGCCTATCAAGCTAGCAGGGTTTCTTGAGGACTTGAACACAGCCRGCGACAAGGTTAGCCATTGTGGCTGGAACTGCAGATTGTCCCGGGTTTTTGGCTCTCTAGATCCCTGCTGTTTGTTCTTTTCAATCTTCCCTGTGATCTGCCCTGTCTGGAACTGTGAGGAGTAACAGCGTAACCTACGTTGCTAGCTACCATGACAAAGACCAATGCCGGGGGGAGTACCGTTGAGGACAGTGGTGTCTATCACACGRGAAGGATCTTTTACACAAACAAAAAMAGTTCTACAAGCAGTTGTTACAACAACAAGAAAATAGCTTCAAGTGTTTTGTCCAAAWACTGGTGGATTCAACTAATAAAAAAATGGATGACCTGACCAGAGAGGTCCAGGACCTGAAGAACAGTTTGCAGTTCACCCAGGGTCAGCTCAATGAGTTGAAACAGGAGAACGGCAAGATGACAGAAATCTGTAAGTCATTGAGAYAGGACATCAGTTCTGCGTGTAAATCCATTAATCCATGATAACAATGAGGGACAATCAAGGCAGAATAGATATATACAGTATATCACAAAAGTGAGTACACCCCTCACATTTTTGTATATATTTGAGTATATCTTTTCATGTGACAACACTGAAGAAATGACACTTTGCTACAATGTAAAGTAGTGAGTGTACAGCTTGTATAACAGTGTAAATTTGCTGTCCCCTCAAAATAACTCAACACATAGCCATTAATGTCTAAACCGCTGGCAACAAAAGTGAGTACACCCCTAAGTGAAAATGTCCAAATTGGGCCCAAAGTGTCAATATTTTGTGTGGCCGCCATCATTTTCCAGTACTTCCTTAACCCTCTTGGGCATGGAGTTCACCAGAGCTTCACAGGTTGCCACTGGAGTCCTCTTCCACTCCTCCATGACGACATCACAGAGCTGGTGGATGTTAGAGACCTTGCACTCCTCCACCTTCCGTTTGAGAATGCCCCACAGATGCTCATTAGGGTTTAGGTCTGGAGACATGCTTGGCTTGTCCATCACCTTTACCCTCAGCTTCTTTAGCAAGGCAGTGGTCGTCTTGGAGGTGTGTTTGGGGTCGTTATCATGTTGGAATACTGCCCTGCGGCCCAGTCTCRGAAGGGAGGGGATCATGCTSTGCTTCAGTATGTCACAGTACATGTTGGCATTCATGGWTCCCTCAATGAACTGTAGCTCCCCAGTGCCGGCAGCACTCATYCAGCCKCAGACCARGACACTCCCACCACGCTTGACWSTAGGCAAGACACACTTGCACAATCAAATATTTGATTTGATTTAGATTTAGGAAGGACCTAGTTAAGCTGCAGCTGGCCCAGAACAGAGAAGCACGTCTTGCTCTTCATTGTAATTAGAGGGCTGATATAAATAATATGCAAGTCTCTCTTGGCTAAGAGTTGAGGAGAGACTGACTGCATCACTTCTTCTTTTTATAAGAAACATTAATTTGTTGAAAATACCAAATTGTTTGCATAGTCAACTTACACACAGCTCTGACACACACACTTACCCCACCAGACATCCCACCAGGGGTCTTTTCACAGTCCCCAAATCCAGAACAAATTCAAGAAAGTGTACAGTATTATATAGAGCCKTTATTGCTGTCACGCCCTGACAGCAATAATGAGTTTAGGTCAGAGCGTGACTAGGGGGGTGTTCTAGTCATTGATTTTCTATGTGGCTGGGTTGTATGGTTTCCAATTAGAGGCAGCTGGTAACCGTTGCCTCTACTTGGGGATCATATTTAGGAAGCCCTTTTCTCCCACCTGCTTTGTGGGAATGACTTAAATGTAAATGTAAATGTAATATTGTTTTGTGTATGTGCATGTAGCACCACTGATGTCACGTTTCGTTGTTTGTTTATTGTTTTGAAGTTTCACTTTATTAAAAGATGTGGAACTTTAATCACGCTGCGCCTTGGTTCGTCTCTCATACCGATCGTGACAATTGCATGGAACTCCATTCCATCTCATGTTGCTCAAGTGAACCTGGTTTCAAAAAACAGATAAAGCAACACCTCACGGCACAACACCTCTGTTTGACCTGGATAGTTTGTGTGGATGTATTGATATGTAGTCTACGTGTGCCTTTTGTAAAAATATATATATTTTTGTAGTTCTGTCCTTGAATTGTTCTTGTCTATTAATGTTCTGTATTATGTCATGTTTTGTGTGGACCCCATGAAGAGTAGCAACAGCTAATAGGGATCCTAAAAAAATACCAAAAGGATGGCACCTTTTATTCTAAAAGTGTAGGTGAAAGGCAGGCAATATGTGACACTTCTGCATGTAAATAGCTCATTTAGATTTGCAGGCAAGTGATCATACTCTRCGGGCAACCCAAAAATAGTCCTGACTTGCCGGATGGGCAAGTGCCTTTAAGACTTTAATGTCAATCCCGACAAGAAATAAATATTAAATATATTTGGATGAATTTGGATGATACCCCACCTGTCTCTAATACTGTATGCCTGAAGAAGTCCCTTATTCTGGTATCTGATATATCAGGCCTGGGTAGGCTACAGTTTTAATGACTGTATATTTATTAGTCTGGAAAAAACACAGTTCAATGTGGAGACGCAATAAAGTAATAGTGACACGTTTCCTCTTGGCTTTTGAGCTATTGCTGTGGGGGCCGTAAATGCTGGGTCGGGGTTGGCTGTGGGGGCTCTGGGTTTGGATGAATGCTGTGGGGGCTCTGGGTTTGGATGAATGCTGTGGGGGCTCTGGGTTTGGATGAATGCCACCGGTGCTTTGTCTGCTCAGGTGGAGAAAATCTCTAAACTTTTTAAACTCTGAAAAGGAAAACCATTTCCCTCTCTTGGAAATGCCATGTTCTCTCATCCACACCTGGTWGTGACTCACTCAGGTATTTATCCGGACGCAAGCACACAGAGCAAACTATATATGTTAAAATGATTCTTCTTTTTTCAAACATTGGCCAGAACAGCCCCATAGTCTTTGTCAATACTTTCTCAAGGGACCAGCAAATTAATGTTACATTCTGCTTATGATTTCTCCTTTAAGGATTAGGCTATAGGGCCGCCCTTACATTAAAATTGTATGTTGTTACTACAAACAGCAACTTCTTTGGAATTTTGGTTTCACAGCAATACTTTCTTTTTTTTACTGTAAAGTGTGGTCATGTGGTCAAGTAGGTTTATAGAGTAGCTATTCTGCAAAATACCAAAAGCAAAGAAAATATATTTTACAGGGTCTTGTGATATGTAGCCAATATGAAAGGCCGGCCTGTAAAGTTACATTTGAATGTGATATATGATCAAATGTGATCAAAATGTTGACTCTAGGTTATAGATGTCTCCACTTTTCCTCCTTGCCTACAGTACAGAATAGCAAACATGTTGTTTTCCTATTGAATGTACATGGTACATTTCCTAAGCTCCCACACTGTGTCGAACTGGTGACCAGAACCAGCCTCTGTAGACTATTGGACGGTGCATGTATTAGGCCMAGTGAGTGGTGTGTAGTGACTGCTGACTGCTGCAACACAACTCCTGTTGGTTATGTTATCCAGCCTCCTCAATGCCACAGAATCTGGACGCCATCTGGTGGTGAATCATAGCCAAGGAGAAAGTTGTTTTGTTTGCTATAAAGTAGAATAAACATACATTTTTTTCATGTGGATTTTGATTTAGATGAACTTGTGTGTGGAACATTTTAAGACTATGAATAAATCCTGAGTAAACCTTCATAAGATGTGCTGGAGTAGCCTTCTGTGATACCAGGAAGCGGAGCCAGTTAGTTTCTGTAGGAAYAAACTACTATTCCCATGATGCAGTTCATGTTCCATTGACATCCATGCTGCTGTTGTTTTTGTCCTGTCGCTGCAGTCAACCATCACAGGGTAAATAACGGTCTGTAGGAGGAATAGCAGCAGTAAACTTCAATTAAAGGACTAATATCAGGCTCAACGTTTCACGGTTCACGTGTTTTCCCTCCATATTGTCATCGGTTCCGCCGCGGATGCGAAGGTCGAGTAGCCTTTCCCCGTGTCGTGTGTTCCAGACAGGCACCAAGGACAACGTGAGGAAACACACCATRCTCGAGAAAGCGGACACCAACCGGAACCCCATTGTTTCCACCTCCCGTGTCTCCCGTAGAGAAATTCTGAGCAAAGAAGCTAAAGCCCAGAGTCTGAGTACTACTACATGGTCCCCAGGTGGCTACCTGACCTCCATGGTCGCAGGAGTTCCTGGGCTTCTCTGGCTTCCAGGGGGCGCACCAACAACCAGTACTGGGGGCAGAGTGGCAGAAGGACCGAGGGAGAGAGTGAGAGGCAGCCACCCCTATGGACTGGCATCTGCTGTCCGCTGCAGCCATGGCTTTTTGCCTCAAGAAAGACTCTGATACTAAAGGTGTGTGTGTGTGTGTGTGCACGTGCATGTGCGCTCTACCTGCTAAAGATACTAAAAGGATGTGTTTTTCCCTCCAGGCGATGCATTTTTGGAGGCTGCAAGGACCAACAACTCCCAAGATGTGGCAAGGTGCATTATAAACAAACACACACTCTCCTGAGTTCCTCAGGAATTCCRCAGGGCAGCTGTCTAGGCCCCTTTCTTTTTTCAATCTTTACTAACGACAGTGTGTAAAGCCAGTGTGTCTATGTACAGTTGAAGTCGGAAGTTTATATACACCTTAGCCAAATACATTTAAACTCAGTTTATCATAATTCCTGACATTTAATCCTAGTAGAAATTCCCTGTCTTAGTGTACGGCGTCCTCCTCTCTCTTACGAAGAGGAGGAGCAGGGATCGAACCAAAATGCAGACTTGTGATTTGACATATTATTTTAAAGTAAAGACGAAAACACGAACTTCACTTAAAACTAAACAAAACAAAAAACGAGTAGACAAACCTGAACGTAAGGACTTACATGTAACGCAGAACGAACGAACAGGAAAATGACACACAAAACGACGAACGAACGAAACAGTCCCGTATGGTGCAACATAGACACAGACACAGGAGACAACCACCCACAAACAGTGTGAAAACACTACCTTAATATGGCTCTCAATCAGAGGAAATGAAAAACCACCTGCCTCTAATTGAGAGCCATATCAGGTCACCCTTTAAACCAACATAGAAACAGAAACATAGACTGCCCACCCAAACTCACGTCCTGACCAACTAACAACAATACAACTAACAGAAAACAGGTCAGGAACGTGACATAACCCCCCCTCAAGGTGCGTACTCCGAACGCACCACCAAAAGTCTAGGGAGGGTCTGGGTGGGCATCTGACCACGGTGGTGGTCAGGCTCTGGGCGAGGTCCCCACCCCACCATAGTCAATCCAGCTTACGTCTCCCCCCTAGAATGACCACCCTCTTATTATACCCACCTAATTTAAGGGCAACACCAAGATCAAGGAAGCTCCGGGACAAGGTAGCTCAGGACAGAGGGATAGCTCAGGATAGAGAGGTAGCTCAGGATACAGGGGCAACTCCGGACTGAAGGGCAGCTCCGGACAGAGAGACAGTTCTGATGAATGAGGTTCCGGACGCTCATGGCAGGCTGAGGCGGAGCTCATGCAGCTGACGGCTCCGGACGCTCATGGCAGGCTGACGGCTCCGGACGCTCATGGCAGGCTGACGGCTCCGGACGCTCATGGCAGGCTGACGGCTCCGGACGCTCATGGCGCTGAGGCTCGGACGCTCTGGCTCGCTGACGCTCGACTCATGGCTCGTACGGCTCCGGACGCTCATGGCTCGCTGACGGCCCGGACGCTCATGGCTCGCTGACGGCTCCGGACGCTCATGGCTCGCTGACGGCTCCGGACGCTCATGGCTCGCTGACGGCTCCGGACGCTCATGGCAGGCTGACGGCTCCGGACTCATGGCAGGCTGACGCTCCGGACGCTCATGGTCGCTGACGGCTCCGGACGCTCATGGCTGCGCTGACGGCTCCGGACGCTCATGGCTCGCTGACGGCTCCGGACGCTCATGGCTCGCTGACGGCTCCGGACGCTCATGGCTCGCTGACGGCTCCGACGCTACATGGCTCGCTGACGGCTCCGGACGCTCATGGCTCGCTGACGGCGCCGGACGTCATGGCCGCTGACGGCTCTGGCTGCTCATGGCTCGCTGGCGGCTCTGGCTGCTCATGGCTCGCTGGCGCTCTGGCAGATCCTGTCTGGCTGGCGCTCTGGCAGATCCTGTTGGCTGGCGGCTCTGGCAGATCCTGTCTGGCTGGGGCTCTGCAGATCCTGTCTGGCTGCGGCTCTGCAAGATCCTGTCTGGCTGGCGGCTCTGGCAGATCCTGTCTGGCTGGGGCTCTGCAGATCCTGTCTGGCTGGCGGCTCTGGCAGATCCTGTCTGGCTGGCGGCTGGCAGATCTGTCTGTTCGGCGCTCTGGCAGATCCTGTCTGGTTGGCGGCTCTGGCAGATCCTGTCTGGTTGGCGCTCTGGAGATCCTGTTGGTTGGCGGCTCTGGCAGATCCTGTCTGGTTGGCGGCTCTGGCAGATCCTGTCTGGTTGGCGGCTCTGGCAGATCTGACTGACGAACGGCTCTAGCGCTCCTGACTGACGAAACGGCTCTGACGGCTCGGGACAGACGGGCGGCTCAACGGCTCGGACAGACGGATGGCTCAGACGGCACTGGGCAGACGGATGCTCAGACGGCACTGGCAGACGGATGCTCAGATGGGCTGGGCAGACGGATGGCTCAGATGGCGCTGGGAGACGGATGGCTCAGATGGCGCTGGGGAGACGGATGGCTCAGATGGCGCTGGGAGACGGATGGCTCAGATGGCGCTATGGAGACGGATGGCTCTGGCGGTAAGGGCACTGTAGGCCGTGCGTGGTGCCGGAACTGGAGGCACCGGGCTAAGGACACGCACTTTCAGGCTAGTGCGGGGAGCAGGGACAGGGCACACTGACCTCTCAAAGCACACTATAGGCTGGGGCGTGGTACCGGCACTGGTGTACCGGGCTAAGGCGCACCTCAGGACGAGTACGGGGAGAAGGAACAGTGCGTACAGGCTCTGGAGACGCACAGGAGCTTAGTGCGTGTTGTCGGAATGAAGCACGAACTGGATACACGCACCATAGGAAAAGTGCGTGGAGGAGACGGGCTCTGGAAAGCACTGAAGCCTGGTGCGTGGTGTAGGCACTGTTGGTACTAGGCTGGGGCGGGGAGGTGGCGCCGGAAATACCGGACCGTCAGGCGTACTCTCTCTTGAGCATTGAGGCCTGCCCAACTTACCTGGTTGAATATCCGTCGCCGACACGTGCGGGAGGTGGAATAACCCGCACCGGGCTATGTAGGCGAACCGGGGACACATGCGTAAGCTGGTGCCATGAATGCCGGCGAGGAGA
>NC_036862.1:36528025-36530654 GCF_002910315.2 Salvelinus sp. IW2-2015
ACATACACAAGTTGACTTGCCTTTAAACAGCTTAGAAAAATTGCAGAAATTATGTCCATGGCTTAGAAGCCTCTGATAGCAATTGACTAATTTGAGTCAATTGAGAGGTGTACCTGTGATTGATTGTGCAAGCTACCTTCAAACTCAGTTGGCTCTTGCTGACATCATGGAAAATCAAAAGAAATCAGCCAAAAACCTCAGAAAAAAACTTTGTAGACCACACTCAATGTCTATTCCTTGGAAAGCAATTCCAAACTAGCACTGAAGTTTACACTGTTTCATTCGTACATAAACAATAGATACGCAAGTATAAACACCATGGCCACGCAGCATCAATCCCGCTCGGAAGGGAGAACGCGTTCTGTCTCGCTAGAGTGAACTATTTGGTGCGAAAAAGGCAAATCAATCCCAAAACAACGAGAAAGGACCTTGGAAGATTGCTGGAGGAAACAGTACAGAAGTATCATATCCACAGGTAAACGAGTCCGTGTATATCGACATAAGCCTGAAAGGCCTGCTCAGTCAAGGAAGAAGCCACTGCCTCCAACCCCATAAAAAGCCACAGACTACGCGTTTGCATACTGCCCACATGGGCACAAAGATCGTACTTTTTTTTGAGATAATGTCCTCTGGTCTGTGATAATACAAAAATAACTGTTTGGCCATAATGGACCCATGTATATGTTTGGAGGAAAAAATGGGGGAGCTTGCAAGCCGAAGACACGCCCATCACACACTGTGAAGCACAGGGGTGGCAGCCATCATTTGTGAGGGTGCTTTGCTGCAGGAGGCTTCCTGTGCACGTGCAAAATAGAGATTGCATCATGAGAGAATGAAAATTATGTGTGGATTATTGAAGCAACATCTCAAGACATGCAGTCAGATAGTTCAAGCTTGGTCGCAAATGGTTCTTCCAAAAGGACGAATGACCCCAAGCAAGCATACTTCCAAAGTTGTGGCAAAATGGCTTAAGGACAACAAAGTCAAGGTACTGGAGTGGCCGTCACAAAGCCCTGACATCAATCCTATAGAACATTTGTGAGCAGAACTAAAAAAGCGTGTGCAAGCAAGGAGGCCTACAAACCTGACTCAGTTACACCAGCTCTGTCAGGAGGAATGGGCCAAAATTCACCCAACTTATTGTGGGAAGCTTGTGGAAGGCTACCCAAAATGTTAGACCCAAGTTAAACAATTTAAAGGCAATGCTACCAAATACAAATTGAGTGTATGTAAACTTATGACCCACTGGGAATGTGATGAAAGAAATAAAAGCTGAAACATTCTCTCTACTATTATTCTGACATTTCACATTCTTAAAATGAAGTGGTATTCCTAACTGACCTAAGACAGGGGATTTTTACTGGCATTAAATGTCAGGAATTTGGAAAAACTGAGTTTAAATGTATTTGGTATGTAAACTTGTATGTATGTATGTGTATGTAAACTTCCGACTTCAACTGTAGCTGTCCTAACCGACTTGCCAAAACTATAGTTTGTTCAAATTAACATGAAATTTGTGGAGTGGTTGAAAAACGAGTTTTATTGACTCCAAATTAAGTGTATGTAAACTTCCGACTTCAAATGTATGCGGATGACTTAGCACTATACACGTCAGCTACTACAGCGAGTGAAATGACTGCAACACTTTACAAAGAGCTGTAGTTCGTTTCAGAATGGGTTGCAAGGAATAAGTTAGACCTAAGTATTTCAAAAACTAAAAGCATTGTATTTTGGACAAATCATTCACTAAACCCTAAACCTCAAATAAATATTGTAATAAGTAATGTGTAAATAGAGCAAGTGTAAATTGACTAAACTGCTTGGAGTAAACCTGGATTGTAAACTGTCATGGWCAAAACATGTTGATGCAACAGTAGCTAAGATGGGGAGAAGTCTGTCCATAATAAAGCATTGCTCTACCTTCTTAACAGCACTATCAACAAGGCAGATCCTACAGGCCCTGGTTTTGTCGCACCTGGACTACTGTTCAGTCTTGTGGTCAGGTTGCACAAAGAGMGACTTAGGAAAATTGCAATTGGCTCAGAACAGGGCAGCACGGTTTGCCCTTGGATGTACACAGAGAGCAAACATTAATAATYTGCATGTCAATCTCTCCTGGCTCAAAGTAGAGGAGAGATTAACTTCATCACTACTTGTATTTGTGAGAGGTATTGACTTGTTTAAAGCACAGAGCTGTCTGTTTAAACGACTAGCACACAGCTCAGACACCCATGCATACCCCACAAGACATGCCACCAGAGGTCTCTTCAGACACCCATGCATACCCCACAAGACATGCCACCAGAGGTCTCTTCAGACACCCATGCATACCCCACAAGACATACCACCAGAGGTCTCTTCACAGTCCCCAATTCCAGAACAGACTATGGGAGGCGCATAGTACTACATAGAGCCATGACTACATGGAACTCTATTCCACATCAGGTAACTGATGCAAGCAGTAGAACTAGATTTAAAAAGCAGGTAAAAATACACCTTATAGAACAGCAGGGACTGTGAAGTAACACAAACATAGGCACAGACACATGCATACACACACATGATAACATATACACTATACACACATGTACACATCGATTTTGTGTTGTAGATATGTGGTAGTGGAGTA
>NC_036862.1:36530679-36541520 GCF_002910315.2 Salvelinus sp. IW2-2015
CAGCACGAACGTGACATAACCCCCCCCTCAAGGTTGCCGTACTCCGAACGGCACCACCAAGTCTTAAGGGAAGGGTCTGGGTGGGCATCTGACCACGGTGGTGGCTCAGGCTCCTGCGATGGTCCCCCCCCACCATAGTCAATCCCGCTTACGTCTCCCCCCTAGAATGACCACCCTCTTTATTATACCACCTAATTTAAGGGGCAACACCAACTCAAGGACAGCTCCGGCAAGGAGCTCAAGAGACAGCAGGGATGCTCAGGAAGAGAGGTACTCAGACTACAGGGGCAACTCCGACTGAAGGGCATCCGGACAGAGAGACAGCTTCTGGGAATACCGGCCTCCGACGCTCATGGCAGCGCTGACTGGCTCCGGACCGCTATGGCGAGGGCTGACGGCTCCGGACGCTCATGGCAGGCTGACGGCTCGGCGCTCATGCGGCTGGACGGTCGAGCTCATGGCGGGCTGACGCTCCGGACGCTCATGGCAGGCTGACGTGCTACCGGACGCTCATGGTCGTGACGGCTCCGGACCTGGCTGCATAGGTCGCGCTTCATGTCTGACGGCTCCGGAGCTCATGTGCTCCGCTGACGGCTCCGGACGCTCATGGCTCTGACGGCTCCGGACGCTCATGGCTCGCTGACGGCCCGGACGCTCATGGCTCGCTGACCGCTCCGGACGCTCAAGGCTCGCTGACGGCTCCGGACGCTCATGCCACGCTGACGGCTCCGGACGCTCATGCGCTGACGCTCGGACGCTCATTGGCTCCCGCTACGGCTCGCCCGGACGCTCATGGCTCGCTGACGGCTCCGGACGGTCATGCTCGCTGACGGCTCCGGACGCCATGGCTCGCTGACGGCTCCGACGCTCATTTTAAGGCTCGCGACGGCTCCGGACGCTCATGGCTGCTACCGGCTCCGACGTCATGGCCGCTGACGGCGCGACGCTCCTGGCTCGCTGAGGCTCTGGCTGCTTGGCTCCGCGTGCGCTCGGCTGCTCATGGCTCGCTGGCGGCTCTGGCAGATCCTGTCTGCTGGCGGCTCTGGCAGATCCTGTTGGCTGGCGGCTCTGGCAGATCCTGTGCTGGCTGGCGGCTCTGGCAGATCCTGTCTGGCTGGCGCTCTGGCAGATCCCTGGCTGCGGCTCTGGCAGATCGTCGGCTGGCGGCTCTGGCAGATCCTGTCTGGCTGCGGCTCTGGCAGATCCTGTCTGGCTGGCGCTCTGGCAGATCCTGTTGTTGGCGGTCTGCAGATCCTGTCTGGTTGGCGCTCTGGCAGATCCTGGTCTGGTTGGCGGCTCTGGCAGATCCTGTCTGGGGGCGGCCTCTGGCAGATCCTGTCTGGTTGGCGGCTCTGGCAACCTGCTTGTTGCGGCTCTGGCATCCTGACTGACGAGACGGAACTCTCAGCTCTACGGACTGCCCTGCGGACCTCGTCACTGATGACGAACGCTCTGACGGCTCGGGACAGACGGGGGCTCAAACGGCTCGGGACAGACGGATGGCTCAGAGCACTGGGCAGACGGATGGCTCAGACGGCACTGGCGCAGACGGATTGCTCAGATGGCGCTGGGCAGACGGATTGGCTCAGATGCGCGCTGGGGAGACGGATGGCTCAGATGCGCTGGGGAGACGGATGCTCAGATGGCGCTGGGAGACGATGGCTCAATGGCGCTATGGAGACGGATGGCTCTGGCCGAGTAAGGCGCACTGTAGCCTGTGCGTGGTGCCGGAACTGAGGCACCGGGCTAAGACACGCACCTTTCAGCTTAGTGCGGGAGCAGGGACAGGGCACACTGACCTCTGCAAAGCACACTATAGCCTGGTGCGTGGGAGGTCCGGCACTGTGGTACCGGGCTAAGGGCACGCCACTCAGGACGAGTACGGGAGAAGCAACAGTGCGTACAGGGCTCTGGAGACGCACAGGAGGCTTAGTGCGTGTTGTCGGAACTGAAGGCACCGAACTGGATACACGCACCATAGGAAAGTGCGTGGAGGAGGAAACAGGGCTCTGGAAAGGCACTGGAAGCCGGTGCGTGGTGTAGCACTGTGGTACTAGGCTGGGGCGGGAGGTGCGCCGGAAAACCGGACCGTGCAGGCGTACTGGCTCTCTTGAGCATGAGCCTGCCAACCTTACCGTTTGAATACTCCCCGTCGCCCGACCAGTGCCGAGGTGGAAAACCGCACCGGGTTATGTAGGCGAACCGGGGACACCATGCGTAAGGCTGGGTGCCATGAATGCCGGCCCGAGGAGACGCACTGGAGACCAGACGCGTTGAGCCGGCTTCATGCAACCTGGCTCAATGCCCATTCTAGCCCTACCAGTGCGGGGAGTGGAATAACCGCCCCGGGCTATGCACACGTACAGGGAAACCGTGCGCTCTACTGCGTAACACGGCGTCTGCCCGTACTCCCGCTCTCCACGGTTAGCCTGGGAAGTGGCGCAGGTCTCTACCTGCCCTTGGCCATACCTCTTAGCCCCCCAAAAATGTTTGGGGTTTCTCTTCGGGCTTCTCGCTAGCGCGTACCTTCATATCTCCGGTCCTTGTCCGGTTGCCTCTGCTCTCCTCAGTGCCTCCAGCTGTTCCATGGAGCATCCCTTCCAGCCAGGATCCTCCCATTGTTAGCAACCCTTGCCGTTTAATACGTCCTCCCATGTCCATTCCTGTTTCGTGTCCACTGCTCGAACTTATGCTGCTTGGTCTGGATTGGTGGGTGGTTCTGTAACGGCGTTCCTCCTCCTCTTCATACGAAGAGGAGGAGCAGGGATCGAACCAAAATGCAGACTGTGATTTGACATATTATTTATTAAAGTAAAGACGAAAACACGAACTTCACTTAAAACTAAACAAAACAACAAACGGAGTAGACAAACCTGAACGTAAGGACTTACATGTAACGCAAACGTAACGAACAGGAAAATGACTACACAAAACGACGAACTAACGAAACAGTCCCGTATGGTTCAACATAGACACAGACACAGGAACAACCACCCACAAACAAACAGTGTGAAAACACCTACCTTAATATGGCTCTCAATCAGAGGAAATGAAAAACCACCTGCCTCTAATTGAGAGCCATATCAGGTCACCCTTTAAACCAACATAGAAACAGAAAACATTAGACTGCCCACCCAAACTCACGTCCTGACCAAACGTAACACATACAAAACTAACAGAAAACAGGTCAGGAACGTGACACTTAGGTCATTAGGATCACCACGTATTTTAAGAATGTGAAATGTCAGAATAATAGTAGAAGAATGATTAATTCATATTTTATTTATTTCATCACATTCCCAGTGGGTCAGAAGTTTACATACACTAAGTTGACTGTGCCTTTAAACAGCTTAGAAAAATTGCAAAAATTATGTCATGGCTTTAGAAGCTCTGATAGGCTAATTTACATAATTTGAATCAATTGGAGGTGTACCTGTGGATGTATTTCAAGCCTACCTTCAAAACTCCAGTGCCTCTTTGCTTGACATCATGGAAAATACAAAATAAATCAGCCAAGACCTCAGAAAAAAATGTAGACCACCACAAGTCTTGTTGGAAGCAATTTCCAAACGCCTGAAGTACCACGTTCATCTGTACAACAATAGTACGCAAGTATAAACACCATGACCACGCAGACGTCATACCGCTCAGGAAGGGAGACGCGTTCTGTCTCCTAGAGATGAAACTTACTTTGGTGCGAAAAAGTGCAAATCAATCCCAAACAAACAGAAAAGGACCTTTGAAGATGCTGGAGGAAACAGGTACAAAAAGATCATATCCACAGTAAAACGAGTCCTGTATCGACATAACCTGAAAGGCGCTCGCAAGGAAAGGGCCACTGCTCCAAAACCTCCATAAAATAGCCAGACAACGGTTTGCAACTGCCACATGGGGACAAAATATTGTACCTTTTGCAGAAATGTCCTCTGGTCTGATGAAACAAAAATAGAACTGTTTGGCCTAATGATCATTTTATGTTTGGAGGAAAAAATGGGGAGGCTTGCAAGCCGAAGACCACCATCCCAACCGTGAAGCACAGGGTGGCAGCATCATGTGTGAGGGTGCTTTGCTGCAGAAGGACTGCGGCACTTGACAAAAATGATGAGCATCATGAGAATGGAAAATTATGTGGATATATTGAAGCAACATCTCAAGACATCAGTCAGGAAGTTAAAGCTTGCGGCAAATGGGTCTTCCAAAATGGACAATGACCCCAAGCATACTTCCAAGTTGCTTCAAAAATGGCTAAGGACAACAAAGTCAAGGTACTGGAGTGGCCATCAACAAAGCCCTGACATCCAATCCTATAGAACATTTGTGAGCAGAACTAAAAAAGCGTGTGCAAGCAAGGAGGCTACAAACCTGACTCAGTTACACCAGCTCTGTCAGGAGGAATGGGCCAAATTCACCCAACTTATTGTGGAAGCTTGTGGAAGGCTACCCAAATGTTAGACCCAAGTAAACAATTTAAAGCAATGCTACCAAATACAAATTGAGTGTATGTAAACGTATGACCACTCGGGAATGTGATGAAAGAAATAAAAGCTGAAATAAATCTCTCTACTATAAAACTCAGAAAAACTGAGTTTAAATGTATTTGGCTAAGTGTAGTAAACTTCCGACTTCAACTGTAGCTTGTCCTAACCGACTTGCCAAAACTATAGTTTGTTCAAATTAACATGAAATTGTTGGAGTGGTTGAAAAAACGAGTTTATTGACTCCAAATTAAGTGTATGTAAACTTCGACTTCAAATGTATGCGGATTGACTTAGCACTATACACGTCAGCTACTACAGCGAGTGAAATGACTGCAACACTTTACAAAGAGCTGTAGTTCGTTTCAGAATGGGTTGCAAGAATAAGTAGACCTAATATTTCAAAAACTAAAAGCATTGTATTTTGGACAAATCATTTCACTAAACCCTAAACCTCAAAATAATATGTGAATAAGTAATGTGTAAATAGAGCAAGTGTAAAATTGACTAAACTGCTTGAGTAAACCTGGATTGTAAACTGTCATGGACAAAAAACATGTTGATGCAACAGTAGCTAAGATGGGGAGAAGTCTGTCCATAATAAAGCATTGCTCTACCTTCTTAACAGCACTATCAACAAGGCAGATCCTACAGGCCCTGGTTTTGTCGCACCTGGACTACTGTGTCAGTCTTGTGGTCAGGTTGCACAAAGAGTGACTTAGGAAAATTGCAATTGGCTCAGAAACAGGGCCAGCACGGTTTGCCCTTGGATGTACACAGAGAGCAAACATTAATAATGTGCATGTCAATCTCTCCTGGCTCAAAGTAGAGGAGAGATTAACTTCATCACTACTTGTATTTGCTGAGGTATTGACTTGTTTTAAAGCACAGAGCTGTCTGTTTAAACGGACTAGCACACAGCTCAGACACCCATGCATACCCCACAAGACATGCCACCAGAGGTCTCTTCAGACACCCATGCATACCCCACAAGACATGCCACCAGAGGTCTCTTCAGACACCCATGCATACCCCACAAGACATACCACCAGAGGTCTCTTCACAGTCCCCAATTCCAGAACAGACTATGGGAGGCGCATAGTACTACATAGAGCCATGACTACATGGAACTCTATTCCACATCAGGTAACTGATGCAAGCAGTAGAACTAGATTTAAAAAGCAGGTAAAAATACACCTTATAGAACAGCAGGGACTGTGAAGTAACACAAACATAGGCACAGACACATGCATACACACACATGATAACATATACACTATACACACATGTACACATCGATTTTGTGTTGTAGATATGTGGTAGTGGAGTATGGGCCTGAGGGCACACACTTAGTGTGTTGTGAGTTTGTTACGTTGTTACGCCTTGGCAGCAGCTAATGGGGATCCATAATAAATACATACTGACTGTCTGTACACACACAGGAGAAAAACGTTTACATTTAGACAAAAGGCTTCTACGTGACAGAGATGTCCAGAGCCTCTGAACTGTCATGCTGTTGTGTTCTCTCTGATAGGCTACAGTAAGTAGCCAGTAGAAATACAGGCACTAAACATTACATCGAGTTATGATCTGTCTCTGAAGTTGTCAAAAGTGATGATGATTTGTGTAGTAACCTGGTATATTTATGTTTACCAATAGATGGCAGTATTGACTCAAGACGGGGGTTTGCTTCCCGCTATCCGTAGCTATTTCCTATGTCTTCTTATATAACTATGATTAAGAAAGCTTCAGGTAGTTTAAGCCAGGTGCATAAGAGAATGTAATTATAAGTTACAATTAAATACTAAACCGTACGTAAGTCTCATGAGTCGTAATTCTAAGAAGCCTTTAAGGATACTACAATTTGTGATTAGTGTAATTACTGCTAGTCTCCTGGAATCACGCCTTTTAATTGTTTATGTACCTCTCTACTCTACTATACTGCTGTAGGAAATGAAAAAGACCAAAGTCTGTGAGGTCCAAATCATTATCTGGAGTCTCATCATTTACAGTAGTTGTGGAAGGGTCCAGTTAAACCACAGCACATCATTCTTTGTATTGACAGTTGTCTCCACTGGAGGGAGATAGAGGTCCATGTCTGTTTAGTTTATTTGGTTCCCCATTAGCTACTTCATATGCAGCAGCTACTCTTTCTGGGGTCCACATAAACGTACAAATACATYACAAAGTACAGAACAGTTATAGACAAGGACATTAAATTAAATACAAAAATATGTCTATATTATACTGAACAAAAATGTAAACGCWACATGCAACAATTTCAAAGATTTTTCCTGAGTTACAGTTCKGATAACGAAATCAGTCAATTTAAATAAATTCATGAGGCCCTAATCTATGGATTTCACATGACTGAACAGGGGCGCAGCCATGGGTGGGCCTGGGAGGGCATAGGACCACCCACTTGGGAGCCAGGACAGCCAATCAAAATTKGTTTTTCTCCACAAAAGGGCTTTATTACAGATAAAAATATTCCTTGGTTTCATCAGCTGCTCTGGTGGCTGGTCTCAGACGATCCTGCAGGTGAAGAAGCCGGATGTGGAGGTCCTGGGCTGGCGTGGTTACACGTGGTCTGCGGATGTGAGACCGGTTGGACGTACTGTCAAATTCTCTAAAATGACATTGGAGGCGGCTTACATTACATTAGTAAAACGAGTCCTGTATCGACATAACCTGAAAGGCGCTCAGCAAGGAAAGGCCACTGCTCCAAAACCTCCATAAAATAGCCAGACAACGGTTTGCAACTGCACCCTGGGGACAAATATTGTACTTTTGCAGAAATGTCCTCTGGTCTGATGAAACAAAAATAGAACTGTTTGCCTAATGATCATTGTTATGTTTGGAGGAAAAAATGGGAGGCTTGCAAGCCGAAGACCACCATCCCAACCGTGAAGCACAGGGGTGCAGGCATCATGTGTGAGGTGCTTTGCTGCAGAAGGACTGGGCACTTGACAAAAATGATGGCATCATGAGAATGGAAAATTATGTGGATATATTGAAGCAACATCTCAAGACATCAGTCAGGAAGTTAAAGCTTGGTCGCAATGGGTCTTCCAAAATGGACAATGACCCCAAGCATACTTCCAAGTTGCTTCAAAAATGGCTAAGGACAACAAAGTCAAGGTACTGGAGTGGCCATCACAAAGCCCTGACATCAATCCTATAGAACATTTGTGAGCAGAACTAAAAAAGCGTGTGCAAGCAAGGAGGCCTACAAACCTGACTCAGTTACACCAGCTCTGTCAGGAGGAATGGGCCAAAATTCACCCAACTTATTGTGGAAGCTTGTGGAAGGCTACCCAAAATGTTAGACCCAAGTTAAACAATTTAAAGCAATGCTACCAAATACAAATTGAGTGTATGTAAACGTATGACCACTGGGAATGTGATGAAAGAAATAAAAGCTGAAAAAATCTCTCTACTATAAACTCAGAAAAACTGAGTTTAAATGTATTGCTAAGTGTAGTAAACTTCCGACTTCAACTGTAGCTGTCCTAACCGACTTGCCAAAACTATAGTTTGTTCAAATTAACATGAAATTGTGTGGAGTGGTTGAAAAACGAGTTTATTGACTCCAAATTAAGTGTATGTAAACTTCCGACTTCAAATGTATGCGGGATGACTTAGCACTATACACCGTCAGCTACTACAGCGAGTGAAATGACTGCAACACTTTACAAAGAGCTGTAGTTCGTTCAGAATGGGTTGCAAGAATAAGTTAGACCTAAGTATTTCAAAAACTAAAAGCATTGTATTTTGGACAAATCATTCACTAACCCTAAACCTCAAAAAATATGTGAATAAGTAATGTGTAAATAGAGCAAGTGTAAAATTGACTAAACTGCTTGGAGTAAACCTGGATTGTAAACTGTCATGGACAAAACATGTTGATTGCAACAGTAGCTAAGATGGGAGAAGTCTGTCCATAATAAAGCATTGCTCTACCTTCTTAACAGCACTATCAACAAGGCAGATCCTACAGGCCCTGGTTTTGTCGACCTGGACTACTGTCAGTCTTGTGGTCAGGTTGCACAAAGAGTGACTTAGGAAAATTGCAATTGGCTCAGAACAGGGCAGCACGGTTTGCCCTGGATGTACACAGAGAGCAAACATTAATAATGTGCATGTCAATCTCTCCTGGCTCAAAGTAGAGGAGAGATTAACTTCATCACTACTTGTATTTGTGAGGTATTGACTTGTTTAAAGCACAGAGCTGTCTGTTTAAACGGACTACAAACGCCTGAAGGTACCACGTTCATCTGTACAAACAATAGTACGAAAGTATAAACACCATGGGACCACGCAGCCGTCATACCGCTCAGGAAGGAGACGCATTTTGTCTGCTAGAGATGAACGTACTTTGGTGCAAAAAGTGCAAATCAATCCCAGAACAACAGCAAAGGACCTTGTGAAGATGCTGGAGGAAACAGGTACTATAGTATCTGTATCCACATGAAAACTAATCCTATACCGCTCAGCAAGGAAGAAGCCACTTGTCACGACTTCCACCGAAGGTGGTTCCTCTCCCTGTCCGGGCGGTGCTCGGCGGTCGGCGTCGCCGGCCTACTAGCCATCACCAATCCATTTTTCCTTTTCTGTTTGTTTTATCTTTGGTTCTTTCACACCTGGTTTCATTTGCTTTCATTTCTGTGTGTATAATTACCCCTGTTGCCTGCTTAGGTTTGTGCGGGATTATTTGTGTCATGTTGCTCGTTGAGGTTGTGCCTCAGTTATTTTCACGTAGATACCGTTTGTGTATAAGTTTAAGGAGCATTGTTTTTCCTCCTTCCGTGAGTAACTGTGTTGTCTTTTGTCGTGGGCGTTTATTTGGTATTGTACCTGGCCCTATTGTTGTGGACTTGCCTATTAAAAAAACGTTACTTGAACATCTCTGCTCTCCTGCYCTTGACTCCTTCACCTACCTCTATATACAATAACGCAACACCACTGCTTCAAAACCGCCATAAAAAAGCCAGATTACAGTTTGCAACTGCACAGGACAACAAAGTCAAGGTACTGGAGTGGCCGTCACAAAGCCCTGACATCAATCCTATAGAAAATTTGTGGGCAGAACTGAAAAAGCGTGTGCAAGCAAGGAGGCCTTCAAACCTGACTCAGTACACCAGCTCTGTCAGGAGGAATGGGCCAAAAATTCACCCAACTTATTGTGGGAAGCTTGTGGAAGGCTACCTGAAACGTTTGACACAAGTTAAACAATTTAAAGCAATGCTACCAAATACTAATTGAGTGCATGTAACTTCTGACCCACTGGGAATGTGATGAAAGAAATAAAAACTGAAATAAATAATTTTCTCTACTATTATTCTGACATTTCACATTCTTAAAATGAAGTGGTGATCCTAACTGACCTAAAACAGGGAATTTTACTAGGATTAGATGTCAGGAATTGTGAAAACTGAGTTCAAATGTATTTGGCTAAGGTGTATGTAAACTTCAGACTTGAACTGTAATATAGATTTTTATAATATTTTAATGTTTTATTTTTGTCACAAAAGGGTTCAATGTGGCAGGCAGCAGAAGAGTGGTAGAGGTCAGTCAGACTGCATCACAGAGATTTTTTCAATTTATTTCACCTTTATTTAACCAGGTAGGCCAGTTGAGGACAAGTTCTCATTTACAACTGCGACTGGCCAAGATAAAGCAAAGCACATGCGACAAAAACAACAACACAGAGTTACACATAAACAAACGTACAGTCAATAATACAGTAGAAAATAAAAATATAAAAATCTATGATAGAAATCCATGTACAGGTGTGCAAATGTAGAAGAGTAGGGAGGTAAGCAAAACTCTTTGGATGGGAGGTTGAAAGTCCATGTTGCCCAGCAACAGCCCAAAACATCACTGCTCTATAGAGAGATCTGCATGGAGGAATGGGCCAAAATACCAGCAACAGTGTTGTGAAACCTTGTGAAGACTTACAGAAAACGTTTGACCTCTTGTCATTGCCAACAAAGGGATATAACAAAGTATTTGAGATAAACTTTTGTTATTGACCAAATACTTATTTTCACCTATTATTTGCAAATAAATTCATTAAAAATCCGTACAATGTGATTTTCTGGATTTTTTTTTCTCATTTTGTCTGTCATAGTTGAAGCTGTACCTTATGATGAAAATTACAGGCCTCTCTCATCTTTTTAAGTGGGAGAACTTGCACAATTGGTGCTGACTAAAATTTTTCTGCCCACTGTATATACAGAAGAAAAGTGGCGGCCCGTGAAATGAACCCTGTGGCATCCCCATAGAGACTGCCAGAGGTCCGGACAACAGGCCCTCCGATTTGACACACTAACTCGTCTGAGAAGTAGTTGGTGAACCAGGCGA
>NC_036862.1:36543264-36548106 GCF_002910315.2 Salvelinus sp. IW2-2015
TTGATATGGAAAGAAATAAAAGCTGAAATAAAGAATTTTCTCTACTATTCTATTCTTGACATTTTCACATTCTTAAAATAAAGTCCGGTGATTCCTAACTGACCTAAAACAGGGGAATTTTTTACTCGGATTAGCATGTCAGGAATGTGAAAAACTGAGTTTAAAATGTATTTGGCCTAAAGGTTGTTATGTAAACTTCATAGGACTTCAACTGTAGGTCACCAGTTTCATCTCAGAGCGGACTGAGGAATGTAGATATGGTCCACTTGTGTGCATTTATCCCACCTACTATGTTGATCCTTCAATAGAGCGACCGTGTTATTGACAAGGCGTTTTTGTAACCCTGTGTTAAGGCACTACTTTTTCGTATTCAGACTGTTCAGTAGAAAACACACTGCGATTTTCAGACGTTTGAAAAGATGCTTTCGAACTATAACCACATAACCCACAGAGGACAGGGAGATACAACAGAGGCGACAGGGGGAGATACAACAGAGTCACAGCGGGAGCATTACAACAGAGCGCACAGGGAGATACAACAGAGGACAGGGGAGATACAAAAGAGGAAGGGAGATACAACCCAGAGGACAGGGGAGATACAGCACAGAGGACAGGCGGAGGATTACAAGACAGAGGACAGTGTGAGATACAAAGACGAGCGACAGTTGGAGACTACAAGAGAGCGACAGTGACGGATACAAGAGAGGACAGTGGTGAGACACCCTCAAGGTGTATGTAAACTTCAGACTTGAACTGTAATATAGATTTTTATAATATTTTAATGTTTATTTTTGTCACAAAAGGTTCAATGTGGCAGGCAGCAGAAGAGTGGTAGAGGTCAGTCAGACTGCACTCACAGAGATTTTTTCAATTTTATTTCACCTTTATTTACCAGGTAGGCCAGTTGAGGACAAGTTCTCATTTACAACTCGGACCTGGCCAAGATAAAGCAAAGCAGTGCGACAAAAAACAACAACACAGAGTTACACATAAACAAACGTACAGTCAATTACAGTAGAAAATAAAAAAATATAAAAATCTATGATAGAAATCCATGTACAGTGTGCAAATCAAGTAGAAGAGTAGGGAGTAAGCCAATAAATAGGCATTACGGGAATTAATGTCATTAGCATTATACTGGAAGTGATAGATGTGCGATTGATGATGTGCAAGTGAGATAACTGGGGTGGTAATATAGAGCAAGAGGGAAGTAATAATATGCGGGATGAGGTTAGTGGTGTGTTATTTACAGATTGGCTGTGTAAGGTCAGTGATCGGTAAGCCTGGTCTGATCAGCTTGATGCTTTAGAGAGGAGCATATAAGACTCCCAGTTCAGGCATTTTTTGCAATCTTAGTCGTATTCGCAGTAAGACTGGGAAGAGGAAAGGCGGCGAAAGTAGTGTTGGTTGGTGGATGGACACAGTGGCATAATACCTTGCTGGTAGCGCGTGCTATCGGGGGGTGTTTTGCTATGGTGACAGTCGAGCTGAAGATAAGACCGGGGCTTTATCTAGCAAAGACTTATTAGATGACCTAGCCAGTGGGATTTGGCGACGGAATACTTATGTGAGGCGGCCGTCACGAGAGCTGCGGTCCTGGCAGTGTGCTGGCTAGTATATCGGCACGGTGACTAAGATTACATCATGTTTGCTGCAGTAGAGTGTTGGAGCTATTTTTGTAATGACATCGCCCAAAGTCAAAGGATCGAGTAGACAGTCAGTTTTACCAAGGTTTATGTTGCGCCGGCATGATTGAACGAGGCTTTGTTGTGAATAGGAAGCAATTCTAGGGTTTAATTTTGAGATTGGAGATGCTTAATGTGAGTCTGGAGGAGAGTTTTACAGTCTAACCAGACACCTTAGGTATTTGTAGTTGTCCCATATTCTAAGTTCAGAACCGTCCACAAGTAGTATGGTAGTCGGGCGGGAGGGTGCGGGCAGCAATTGGTTTGAAGAGCACTACACTTAGTTTTACTTGAGATTTTAAAGGCATACGTTGCGAGGCACGCGCAAGTAGTGTTGTATCGTGCGTTGAAGCTCGTTTTGGCAGGTTTAGCACAGTGGCCAAGAAGGGCATGATGTATACTAAGAATGGTGTCGTCTGGCATAGAGGTGATCAGAGAATCACCAGCAGGCCAAGAAGCGACATCATAGATATATACAGCAGAAAAGTGTGCCCGAGGAAATGAACCCTGTGGCTCCCCATCGAGACTGCACGAGGACCGGACAAACAGGCCTCCGATTTTGACACACTGAACTCTGTCTGAGAAGTAGTTGGTGACAAGGCGAGGCAGTCATTTCAGAAGCCAAGGCTATTGAGTCTGCCATAAGAATGTTGGTGATTGACAGAGTCGAAAGCCCTTGGCCAGGTCGATGAAGACGCCTGCACAATACTGTATTTTATCGATGGCGGTTATGATATCGTTTTAAGACCTTGAGCATGGCTGAGGTGCACCATGATCAGCTCCGAAACCCAGATTGCAAAGTGGAGAAGGTACAGTGGGATTCGAAATGGTCGGTGATCTGTTTATTATCTTGGCATTCAAAGATTTTAGAAAGGCAGGGCAGGATGGATATGGGTCTAGAGCTGTCGGGATGACCCAGCGCTGCTTTCCAATCTTTGGGGTTCTCAGACGATATGCGAAAAGAGGTTTGAATAGGCTAGTAATAGGGTTGCAACAATTTCGGCTGATCATGTTTAGAAAGAGAGGCGTCCAGATTGTCTAGCCCAGTCTGATTTGTAGGGGTCCAGATTGTCTAGCCCAGTCGATTTTGTAGGGGTCAGATTGTCTAGCCAGTGATTTGTAGGGTCCAGATTGTCTAGCCCAGTTGATTTGTAGGGGTCCAGATTGTCTATGCCCAGCTGATTTGTAGGGGTCCAGATTGTCTAGCCCAGCTTGATTTGTAGGGGTCCAGATTGTCTAGCCCAGTGTTATTGTAGGGGTCCAAGATTGTCTAGCCCAGTTGATTTGTAGGGGTCCAGATTGTCTAGCCCAGTTGATTTGTAGGGGTCCAGATTGTCTAGCCCAGTTGATTTGTAGGGGTCCAGATTGTCTAGCTCAGCTGATTTGTAGGGGTCCAGATTGTCTAGCTCAGCTGATTTGTAGGGATCCCGATTTTACAGTTCTTTCAGAACATCAGCTGTCTGGGTTTGGGTGAAGGAGAAGCGGGGGAGGGTTTGGGCAAGTTGCTGCAAGGGGGGCTGAGATGTTGGCCGGGGTAGGGGTAGCCAGGTGGAAAGCATGGCCAGCCGTGGAAAAATGCTTATTGAAATTGTCGATTATCGTAGATTTATCGGTGGTGACAGTGTTACCTAGCCTCAGTGCAGTGGGCAGCTGGGAGGGGGTGTTCTTATTCTCCATGGACTTTACAGTGTCCCAAAACGTTTTGGAATTAGTGCTACAGGAAGCAAATAGATATAGGCTTACTCACAGACATAACCCTCTTTCGTGCACACACCCTTTCAATCTTTCTCTGTCCATTTCATTCCTTCTATCGCTTTTTCTCTCTCTCTCTCTCTCTTTCTGTCTCTGTCTGTCTGTCTCTTTCTCGCTCGCTACAATTTATGTGTCATCTACACTGGCTCAGGATAAGCAGAAACAAAAAGAAAACACCCACATCTGGTTTCCCAGCGCCCCCAAACCCAGTCACCCAGAACCATGTGCAGGAGGGCCACGGGGTGTAGAGGGGGGCGGCACAGGACACAGGAGGAGGGCATCTCCATCTGTCCTAGAAATAAAGTATGTGAAAGTCCATGAAATTATGGTGTAAATTTTATTTTTTGGTTAGAAATGTGAAAAGGGCACCTGCCATGTTATTGTAGCAGTAGTATGTCGTCTGTCCCCTTATCTCACATTACGCACGTAAGTGTGTGTAGGTTTAATCGTGTGTGTGTGTGTGTGTGTGTGTGTGTGTGAGCTGCGTCTATATGTGCATGAGTTTTGATTACCTGACACTCTGTTTTTCAGCGGTGCGGCAGATGGTGTAGGCTAGATGAGACTGCACAGATGTGTTAAGTGTTTTAGTTAGAGATCAGGGGTGTAGAGGGAAGTGTGTGTGTGTGGGGGGGCAGGTTAGAGTGAGGCACAGTGTGTTTACAGTCAACACAGACATCGTCCCCCAGCGGAACACAGACGGGTTATCCCGACACACACAGTAACACACCACTCCCTCTCAGATAACACAGCCCGATGTCGTCCCCCCAGGCACAGAACTCAACCTGCGCACACGCACGCACGCACGCACGCACGCACGCACGCACGCACGCACGCACGCACGCACACACACATCTTACGTTGGTCCTGTCGGGGTCTGTTGGTAGCACCTTTGAGGGCTGTAGTTAAACCCATAGTAACCCTAGCAACAGAACAGCTGTCTTAAAACCTCTTCTTGTTCCTATTTCCTGTCAGGTTGCTGGGTGAGGGGGTGGAGCCTAACCACCAGCATGGTCTGGGCTGGACCTCWCTCATGGTGGCAGCTGTGAACTGCCGGCACAGGTCAGAGAGACAGCAGTGTGTGTGTCCCTGTCCGTGTCATGCTCTTCCTGTGTTAACCCTGTCCCATACAGACATATTGCCACAGTAGAAGTGAAGAATGCTCCTGTCACACCAGACGGCCACTAATGCCCCCTCAACCCTCCCTCCCCCTGGCCTGCACCCCTGGCCTGCACCCCGTAAATTCAATTAGCCCCTCTGTATCCCTGTATACACAGAGAGAGGTAGAGGCTCAGGGGGTGGAGGGTTAAGGCGGGGTGAATCTAATTTGGGCATGGTTGGCCAATGGGCCTTGTCCCTGTGAGACGAAGGGTCCTCCTCAGCAGTTACAGACACCAGTTCACTGAAC
>NC_036862.1:36551163-36553527 GCF_002910315.2 Salvelinus sp. IW2-2015
CCCCCCCCCCCACCCCCCAGTCTCTGAATACACACACACACACACACACACACACCACACACCACACACACACACACACACACACACACACACACACACACACACACACACACACACACACACACAAGAGACCTATACACAATCAAAGCTAACACATGGGTAACACACTCTGCATCAAGGTAGTACCCCTTCACCCTTCACCCTTTTCTCCATGCCATTTCTATTCACACTTTAACCCTCACTTCCCCCATGCTTTCTGTCCCCCCGACTCACTGTCTCCGTTTAATGCCGGAGTGTGTTGACTAATGAAGTGTGGATGTTTGTGTTGATGAACGCATTGCATTCCATGTTGATTATGTGTCTTGTCTTGTGCACACTAGCACTGTGAGACACTGTACTCTTTGTTGTGTGAGTGTGTGCGTGTACAACTGTATGAGTGTGTGTTATGAGTGCTATATTTCAGTGTGTTGGTGACACTCGTCTGTTTATTTCTGTCTCTAAACTCCCAGTGAGCTCTCACTGCTGCAGGGAAGACAGAGAAAACCCACACACACTAAGAACTTTTGAACATTTTTCAGACTTTAGCATGGAGACCACTGTCTCTATACACAGAACTATAGATGTAGAATTCACACTCACAGCCACTAGATAGTGACTGACCACTGTGGGTCTGCATATTACCACATACTATGCAGTGGTGTGGTATTCATGGATGCCAAGGGAAGCCAGGCTTCACAAAAAAAAATCAACAAAAAGCCTAAAATAATGTATCTTAATCTCTCTTGTTTTATAATTTTCCTTAATTCTCAAGAGGCTAATGTATCTCAAAGGAGAAAGCATCTGAGTGAGCGAAACAGCGCCCCCTCTGTCTCTCTACGTGTAGGTCATCTATCTGATGCTGTCTGATCCAAACGAGTATGACATTGTTGCCGCCGTAGCATTTAAGGCAAGGGAAGCCAGCAAGCATTTGTGCCAATCAGCGTTGAGCTAAATCAGTGGTTCCCAAACTTTTTATAGTCCCGTACCCTTCAAACATTCAACCTCCAGCTGCGTACCCCTCTAGCACAGGGTCAGCGCCACTCTCAAATGTTGTTTTTTGCCATCATTGTAAGCCTGCCACACACACACTATACGATACATTTATTAAACATAAGAATGAGTGTGAGTTTTGTCACAGCCCGGCTCGTGGGAAATGACAAAGATCTCTTATTGGACCAGGGCACAAATAATAATATAATAATAATCAATAATTTGTCTTTATTAAACCATCTTACATTTAACCTTATTTGTTCAGCGAAATTGTGAATAACTCACCCACAGGTTAATGAGAAGGGTGTTCTTGAAAGGATGCACATAACTCTGCAATGTTGGATTGTATTGGAGAGAGTCTCAGCTTAAATCATTTTCCACAAACAGTCATGCTGCCTGTAATATCTCTCCTATTTAGTTTTCATGCTAGTGAGGGCCGAGAATCCACTCTCACATAGGTATGTGGTTGCAAAGGGCATCAGTGTCTTCACAGCGCGATTTGCCAAGGCGCAGRCCAATCCKGAAATTTGTCAGTGGCTTCTGATTAAATTACATTTTCATGGAACCGCTTGTTGCAATTTCGATGAGGCTCTCTTGTTCAGATATCGGTAAGTGGACTGGAGGCAAGGCATGAAAGGGATAACGAATCCAGTTGTTTGTGTCATTCGTTTCGGGAAAGTACATGCGTAATTGCGCACCCAACTCACTCAGGTGCTTCGCTATATCACATTTGACATTGTCCTTGAGCTTGAGTTCATTTGCACACAAACAATCATACAATGAMGGAAAGACCTGTGTGTTGTCCTTGTTAATGCAGACAGAGAAGAGCTCCTAACTTCTTAATCATAGCCTCAATTTTGTCCCGCACATTGAATAAAGTTGCGGAGAGTTCCTGTAATCTTAGATTCAAATCATTCAGGGGAGAAAAAACCTCACCCAGATAGGCCAGTCGTGTGAGAAACTCATCATCATGCAAGCGGTCTAGTCAGTAAAGAAAACTTTAAGCTCGTCTCTCAATTCAAAAAAAGCGTGTCAATACTTTACCCCTTGATAACCAGCGCACTTCTGTATGTTGTAAAAGCGTCACATGGTCATTGCCCATATCATTGCATAGTGCAGAAAATACACGAGAGTTCAGGGGCCTTGCTTTAACAAAGTTAACCATTTTCASTGTAGTGTCCAAAATGTCTTTCAAGCTGTCGGGCATTCCCTTGGCAGCAAGAGCCTCTCGGTGGATGCTGCAGTGTACCAAAGTGGCGTCAGGAGCAACTGCTTGCACACACGTTACCACTCCATTATGTCTCCCTGTCATGGCTTTTGCGCTATCAGTACAGA
>NC_036862.1:36559470-36561960 GCF_002910315.2 Salvelinus sp. IW2-2015
GGTTGGGGTGTGTGTGACGGGTTGCGGGTGTGGTGTGTGAGGGGTTAGTGTGTGTGTGTGGGGGGTTTGCGAGGGTGTGATGGTGTAGAGGGGTTGCCACACACGTAGCACATCATGTGGTGAGGTCACGTGCTACGTGGCTAGTCTAGTGCGCAAGCGAGGCACTGACACTCGATACAGTGTTCAACGATCGTAGCAAGGACGAGCACTATGCAAAGTGTGTGTGTGTGATGTGTGTGAGGGGTTTGAGGGTGGACGATGTTGTGTGCGGGGCGTATCGAGTCACGAGGCTAGTCGTACGACGTGATGCTGTGCGGGGTTGAGGGTGTGTGTGTGAGGGGGTTGAGTGTGTGTGTGTTGTGAGGGGTTGAGGTGTGTGTGTGTGGTGAGGGTTAGAAGAGGTGGGTGTGTGTGAGGGGTTGAGGGTGTGTGTGAGGGGTTGAGGGTGTGTGTGAGGGGTTGAGGGTGTGTGTGTGTGTGAGTAGCTTTGATCTGGCTGAAAGCAGGCATGGGCTGGGTACCCCCTGTTTGCACTCTTAACACACAATCCCCCTCTTCATCTCTCTTTCTCTCCATCCCCCTATCCCTCCCTCCACTCCCTTTATTCACGTGCACAATGAGGGCTCGCCCGAGTGGAACGCCTGTTGACTGTTCCAACCGAGCGACTCGTTGGGAAAAATGTGAATACAAGTTTTCCTCTCCTCCTCAAGAGGATGTAGGATGGAGAGAGGGAGGGAGCGAGAGGCCTGGAGTGGGATGATCGGTTTTAGGGGGAGTGTGGGGTGGGAATGGGACAGGATTATGGAGCAGTGACACTTAAATCACACTGCCGGACAGACAGACAGACCTGGGAATATAGCGGCTCATTCATAGGAAAAGCACAGTGTGATGGATCTGAACACTAATTCTGACCCTAGATATTGCCCCCCCACCCCGGATGTAGCTAGCACTGACATAGCGGGGTATGGAACAGAGACCCAGCTGTTAGGACCCTGACCCCCACCCCTCCACACCACAGCCCTGAGGCCTTTAGAGGGAGACCGTGTGAGACAAGTGGACAGCTGGGCAGAGGGGTCGAGGTAGGTGTGTGTCTGGCCAGGTGAGACGGAAGTCTCCTTCCCCCCAAGGCTGTTTGGTAAAGGCACAACAGGTGGGAGAGAGGGGACGGTAGAGAGGTAATCAAAGAGGTAAACAGAAAGAGAGCGAGTGAGGGACACAGACTGAGGTAGGAAACTAGGCAAGATACATATAGCCCATAACATAGTACTGTGGAAACATCACACATATGATATGATGGTGGCTGTGTCTAGACCTATCTGATTGTGAGATGAGTTAGCTCAAGCACGGCACTTGGTCTTCTCTCTCACTAGCTTAAACGCTCACACACTCTCGTTAACGGGTAACTCCCGACTAGGGTAACACACTCACATACTCTCACAAGGGCTAACACCTCTCACAGGGTAACACTCTCCACTAGGGCTAACACACTCTACTAGGGCTAACACACTCTCACTAGGGCTAAAACACTCTCACTAGGCTAACCACTCTCACTAGGGCTACAAACATCTCACTAGGAACACACTCTCACTAGGGTAAAACACTCTCACTAGGGCTAACAAACTCTCACACAATCTCACTAGGGTAACATACCGACTAGGGTAACACTCTAACCCCTGTCATTAGGACTAACACACTCTCACTAGTAAACACTCTCACTAGGGCTAACACACTCTCACTGGGCTAACAGCTCTTGCACACTCTTACTAGGCTAACGCACTCTCACTAGGTAACACACTTCACTAAGGGACTACGACTCTACGGGCTAACACACTCTCACTGGGCTAACAGACTCTGCAACTCTACTAGGGCTAACGCATCTCACTAGGGCTCGTACTCTCACTAGGGCTAACACAATTTCACTAGGTGCTAGCCACTTTACTATGGCAACCCTCTCACTTGGACTAATACACTCTCACTAAGGCTAACACCTCACTTGGCTAACACTCTTCACTAGGCTAAACACATCTCATAGGTACACACACCACTTACGTTGGCTACCACTCTCACTAGGCTAACACACTCTCGTTAGCTAACACACTCTATCTCACTAGGCTAACACACTCTCACACACTCTGACTATTGCTAACACACTCTCACTTGGGCTAATACATTCTCACTATGGCTAACACACTCTCACTAGGTAACACACTCTCACACACTCTCACCAGGGCATACAACTCTCACACACTCTCACTAGGGCTAACACACTCTCAGACACTCTCAATAGGGTAACACACTTTACTAGGGCTAACACACTCTCACTAGGGCTAACACACTTCACTAGGGCAAATACACTCACTACACCACTCTCAGTCGGAGTACACTCACACTCTTATACACTCTCATGGCGCATAACGGAGACTCTAAACACCCTCTCACTAGGGTACATCACTCTCACTAGGGCTAACCACTCCTCCACTAGGGCTAACA